>NC_080397.1:57056209-57357177 GCF_030265065.1 Corythoichthys intestinalis | reverse complement strand
GAAGTTCAGTGAGGATCTCTGAATGATCCAATGTTGTCCTAATTGACCGATGATGATAAATAGAATCCACCTGTGTGTAATCAAGTCTCCGTATAAATGCACCTGCTCTGTGCATTATGAAAACCAAGGAACACACCAGGCAGGTCCGAGATACTGTTGTGGAGAAGTTTAAAGTCGGATTTGGATACAAAAAGATTTCCCAAGCTTTAAACATCTCAAGGAGCACTGTGCAAGCCATCATATTGAAATGGAAGGAGCATCAGACCACTGCAAATCTGCCAAGACCCGGCCGTCCTTCCAAACTTTCTTCTCAAACAAGGAGAAAACTGATCAGAAATGCAGCCAAGAGGCCCATGATCACTCTGGATGAACTGCAGAGATCTACAGCTGAGGTGGGAGAGTCTGTCCATAGGACAACAATCAGTCGTACACTGCACAAATCTGGCCTTTATGGAAGAGTGGCAAGAAGACAGCCATTTCTCAAAGATATCCATAAAAAGTCTCGTTTAAAGTTTGCCACAAGCCACCTGGGAGACACACCAAACATGTGGAAGAAGGTGCTCTGGTCAGATGAAACCAAAATTGAACTTTTTGGCCACAATGCAAAACGATATGTTTGGCGTAAAAGCAACACAGCTCATCACCCTGAACACACCATCCCCACTGTCAAACATGGTGGTGGCAGCATCATGGTTTGGGCCTGCTTTTCTTCAGCAGGGACAGGGAAGATGGTTAAAATTGACGGGAAGATGGATGCAGCCAAATACAGGAACATTCTGGAAGAAAACCTGTTGGTATCTGCACAAGACCTGAGACTGGGACAGAGATTTATTTTCCAACAGGACAATGATCCAAAACATAAAGCCAAATCTACAATGGAATGGTTCAAAAATAAACGTATCCAGGTGTTAGAATGGCCATGTCAAAGTCCAGACCTGAATCCAATCGAGAATCTCTGGAAAGAGCTGAAGACTGCTGTTCACAAACACTCTCCATCCAACCTCACTGAGCTCGAGCTGTTTTGCAAGGAAGAATGGGCAAGAATGTCAGTCTCTCGATGTGCAAAACTGATAGAAACATACCCCAAGCGACTTGCAGCTGTAATTGGAGCAAAAGGTGGCGCTACAAAGTATTAACGCAAGGGGGCCGAATAATATTGCACGCCCCACTTTTCAGTTTTTTATTTGTTAAAAAAGTTTCAATTATCCAATAAATTTTGTTCCACTTCACGATTGTGTCCCACCTGTTGTTGATTCTTGACAAAAAATTAAAATTTTATATCTTTATGTTTGAAGCCTGAAATGTGGCGAAAGGTTGCAAGGTTCAAGGGGGCCGAATACTTTTGCAAGGCACTGTATCGAACTGTAAAGCATCTTGTAAAAATCCAAAGCATATTGCATCAAAACCACTCTCGGAACAATTCCTAAAAGGTCCAAAATTTACTAAATGTAGCTTGTTACTAGCCAACTCTAATTTTAAGGTGCAAAAAATGCACTATTCGTTCAAAGAATTGTGCAATGGTGGCTTTTACTGCACTTTTATTAACCAAATGTCATCCTATTTTCGGCATTTCTTCCAAACATGATGCTGACCATTTGCAAAATCCAATCTTGCATGTCTGTGTCTTACTTGAGTCAGCCATAACACGCATTTTTGTCAAATAAATACTTTGTAAATAAATAAAAAAGAAAATGTCACTGACAGCCTTGAATATTTTTTATCTTCATTATCTTCCTCTTGCCAACACTGTGCTGTAGCGAGCCACAGAAACCCAAAGGGGAAGGACGAGCAATCACACATCATGGCCTCATAATAAGCTGACGCTGGGAAGTGTGTGATGCAGCACTCAGCTTATGCCAGCGCTGATAAGAGTCTGAGAGTATTACCTCGGTCTGGCAGCCCGCTCCAAGAAATCCATTGTGAGCCAGGTCATCAATTCTGCCCTATCTGATGCTCCCCAATGTCAGGTATAGATGCCTGTCACCGCTTTGGCCTCTCCTCCTTTAGAAATTTACTTTATGACTTGCACTTTCATGCAACAGCATCACCTCATAGACTTCATAACCTATTGACATGACACGGGAAGCCAGGCCGATTCGTAGGGGTCCTATTTTCAAAAACTTCAAATTCAAATATTTTCAAAACCAAAGTTGCAACCGACCTAAAACCAAAGCAGGCACCTACCTTAGCCATATATGAGTCTCGATGAGCAATGGCATAAAAAAATTCAAAGTCGTTCACTTATAAAATTTTGATTATTTACAGTGGGGAAAACAAGTATTTGATACACTGCCAATGGGAAAACCCATTGGCAGTGTATCAAATCAAATACTTGTTCTCCCCACCGTATATATGTATATATATTTTCTTTTTTTATATCACAACTTAAAATGGCTATAAGTCTCAGATTTTACACTAGATGCACAAAAAAATCACCAAATGCAGAGATAATCACCTGTATTTTTAGGATCAATAGCAATACTTAACATATCATATAAGTTTTTGACCAAAATAGCAACTTTTTTTATTTATTTATTTACTGCAAGTTTTCAGCAGCTAATAAATCAGTCAATTTAACATCAAAAACTTAATACTTGAGGAAAACATGCAGATTCAATTATAAATAATCTGTAAATAGATTACCAATAAATTCTATACACAATCACAATTTATTATAGAATAAAATAGCCCTTTATAATCATTATACACTATATACTGTTAGTGAATGAGGCTAGCGACCAACAGAGCTTTTCTGGCGAAAATTCTTGTGAATAAATGGGTAAGTCCCCGAATTCTTCATAGATATGGACGTAAAACAGTCTCGATTCTTGGTTAAAAGCAAAGAAACTGTGCAATTAGCGTTTATTTTACGTATATTGTAGAAGTACAATGCCACTCGGTTAGCCACTGAGGCTAGCGGCCGCCTGGCGTAAACAGAGCTTTAGTGGCGAACGTTCTTGTGAATAAATGCTTAAATCCCTGAATTCTTCATAGATGTGGACGTAAAACAGTCTCGATTCTTGGTTAAAAGCAAAGAAACCATGCAGTTAGCGTTTATTTTACGTATATTGCCAAAATACAATGCTACCCTGTTAGCGCTTGAGGCTAGCGGCCGCCTGACGTAAACAGAGATTTTCTGGCGAAAATTCTTGTGAATAACTGCTTAAATCCCCAAATTCTTCATAGATATGGACATATAACAGTCTGGATTCTTGGTTAAAAGCAAAGAAACCGTGCAGTTAGCGTTTATTTTACGTATATTGTCGAAGCACAATGCTACTCTGTTAGCGACTGAGGCTAGCGGCAGCCTGGCGTAAACAGAGCTTTTCTGGCAAAAATTCTTGTGAATAAATGCTTAAATCCCCGAATTCTTCATAGAAATTAACGTAAAACAGTCTAGATTATTGGTTAATAGCAAAGAAACAGTGCAGTTAGCCTTTATATAATGTATATTGCCGAAGTACAACGCTACCTTGTTAGCGCTTGAGGCTAGCGGCCGCCTGACGTAAACAGAGATTTTCTGGCGAAAATTCTTGTGAATAACTGCTTAAATCCCCAAATTCTTCATAGATATGGACGTAAAACAGTCTCAATTCTTGGTTAAAAGCAAAGAAACCGTGCAGTTAGCACTTATTTTACGTATATTGTCGAAGCACAATGCTACTCTGTTAGCGACCGAGGCTAGCGGCCGCCTGGCGTAAACGGAGCTTTTCTGGCGAAAATTCTTGTGAATAAATCCTTAATTCCCCGAATTCTTCATAGAAATTAACGTAAAACAGTCTAAAATCTTGGTTAACAGCAAAGAAACCGTGCAGTTAGCGTTTATTTTACTTATATATGTCGAAGTACAATGCTACTCTGTTCGCGAACGAGGCTAGCGGCCGCCTGGCGTGTACAGAGGTAATGAAGTCTATGATCAACTCTTGGGGTTACACATGTTGCACATGGTAATGATATTTTATGTGGAAAGTCAAACATTTCCAGGACAAAAGAGTGCAACAGTTCATCCTGTATTAGCTGTCGACTCCCTCACTGCTGTCTGAAGATTTCAGTTCTATTACGTACAGAGGCTTTATTGTAAATCAAACACATGAACAATCAATAGAAAACGAGCCAATCAAGGGCAGGCGCCACTGCAAGCCAGGCATGAGGCAAACAAGTCATTTGATTAGCTGATAAGCAGATGACTCAACAAACATTCAAGGCATGTGTACAGTGGTTTGATTAGAATACACCCAATACACAGAAGATTGGACACAAATACGTTGTGAAAACACTCAGCTGTTCCAATCCCCCGAGGCGGCATGGGGGCACATAAAAACAATGAATTATTTATGGGGGAGACGAGCGAAACATCACAGTAGATAATTTACTGTGGGCTATATTAAATGGGGCTTTCAAAATAATATATCAGAGCGTGTGCATTTCCCAGATATCATTGCTGGTGACACGCCGCGCAGCTTGCCGATTGGACGTGAAATTATATTTGATAGCGATGAGCTTTTCGCTAAAACAGCAACAGGAGAGTAATCCCAACACTAATTGGGCCTCCTTCTCTCTTGTGATCAAAGCATGGCTGCTTTGTCGCTGTTAAGGTATCAAAATAAAAGAGCTTCCAATCGAGGCAGGATTGGGCATGCCTCTATAAAAAAAGAGAGCTCACAATAAATCCATTCAATAAATCCACTCTAGCCTCTGTTTGAACAACGCATCTCATAAATAAAGCTCCTTTACGTCCTATCCATGGCTAACATTAGCGTCTGTGTTGGATCTGACAGCCCTGTGTTGTTAAAATGTGTTCCTGAAAGTGAACTCACTTTAAATGAGCAAACTTTCCACACACGGCAAAGTAACGGGGGGGAAAAATCAATTGCAACAGAGGCATGGGAAAAAGAGATAGCATTGATTTATCTGCCATTGATTGTCGGGGATCGCTGCATTGTGCCCCTCGGGCAAAGTGTGTGTCGTCTGCCAAAGGGTGGGGATGAATCTGTAAAGGTGTCAAGTGGTTAGAGGACACACAGGTTGGAGGATGAGCTCAGGGCATCCGCGGATGGCGGGCGTAGCGTCGCCTAGAGTGGGGAGCAAGGGCAAGTTGGGATCAAGCTGAATAAGATTCGATAAAACAGAATATGTGGAAGGGTGACAACACCTCCGAGCGGAGTTCACTCTTCATGGCGTTTCTTTAAATGTCTTTGAAGGATGATAGCAGTCCTGAAACACAGAGAGGAGAAAAGACAGAAAAACAAAACCGGGAGACTTAGACTAAATCAGCTATGTCATTGGATCTTAATAAAGTGCATATGACACAAGAAAGCTTGTTTATTTCATATTATATTTTATGTTCCTGAATAAAATGAACTGCTTGGATGTGTGTAGAATCGATCGATATATGAATTTAACTTTATCTAGATTGGATTACTGTAACTTCTTACTTGCAGCTTGTCCTAAAAGTTCCCTAAAAGGTCTTCAGCTAGTCCAGAACGCAGCAGCAAGACTTTTAACAGGAACTAATAGAACATCATCCCTGTGCTCCAAGCCCTTCACTGGCTTCCAGTTCAGTTTAGTTTTAGAATTTAAAATCCTCCTTCTTACATTTAAGACCATTAATGGCATGGGGCCATCTTATTTCAAAGATGCTCTGGTTCCATACCGCCCCAACAGAACACTTCGTTCTCAGAATGCAGGTCTACTGGTAGTTCCCAGGGTCTCTAAAAGTACAGTAGGAGCTAGAGCCTTTAGTTACCAAGCTCCTGTCTTATGGAATCAGCTTCCAGCTAATATTAAAGAGGCCGACACAGTCTGTACATTTAAGATTAGACTAAAAACGTTCCTATTTGACAAAGCTTATGGTCAGGCTAGTTAAAAACAGACTGGACTCAAAGTTCAGTCTAAGCTGCCCTAGGAGCTATACGGTAATTCTGGAGGTTAGGTTAGGGTTAGGGTTAGTACAGCCACTGTGTCCTATCCCCTGTTTTTCACTCTACCTATTACTTGTCTTTACTTTATTTCTCTTTTCTAATTCTAATATCTAGTCTGACTATCCTGACCCCTGGCTGAATGGAGGTCCTCGTTTCCTTTTTTCAGTGAAACAAATATATTTTTGTACATTCAACATCTTTTGGGAGGGTCTTAGCTTTCATATGAGCCATTTCTGAAACTAATTGAATAATTAAAAGTCAGGTTATTAGCAATTGTTTCTACAAAATGGATAAGTGACAAGACTTTTTCAGGGACTGTACACTCCCACCCCCCAATCACTTATCTGAATCTCCCCCACTTCTTCTCTTTTCCTTGGTCATCAGGCCTACCACACGGTGTCAACCGGAAATACAAATTGCTAACAATAGCACCAACATATTCATAGTTAGTGTAGGTATTCAATGCATTTCTTGTTGTTGTTTGTACTTCTTCTGTCTCTCTCTCCTTCTTTTCTTCTGTTTCCCCATAACCCCTTCCTGTTCGCTGCTTTCTACTCATAAATGAGGCATGTTAAATAATCACAATTGGAATATGTCATACTCCTCTGTGATACATTAGAACTGTTCAGACCAATCGGACACTCAGATTTCCATTCTCCGTGTCAAGCCGCTGAACAGGACAGGTTTAAAAAAAAAAAAAAAAAAAACTTTTTTCTGGTATAGATCGGGAATTGGTATCAGCAGATTCTGAAAATCAGGGGACTCGGGTGCAAAAATATGCAATCGGGATATCCTTATTTTAAATGATATACCGTAAAAAGGGCCAGTCTGAGGCATGAAATTCCAGGGCTGAAAATGAGTCCCACTCCGGCCTTGGCCCCGCCCATGTTTCGCTCAGGAAACCTGTCTATAAGTTCTTCTGTATGATTTGAAGGTTTTTTTTCTGTGTGGAGTAAGAGCAGGGGTGAAAGTGGCTAGAATTTCCTGCCGTAACTACGACGTAATGGTCGCCACGGAGCCAGAAATGGTTTTTATGTATTTATTTATATATATATATATATTAGGGCTGTCAAACAATTAAAATTTCTAATCGAGTTAATTACAGCTTAAAAATTAATTAATCGTAATTAATCGCAATTAAAACCATCTATAAAATATGCCATATTTTTCTGTAAATTATTATTGAAATGAAAAGATAAGACACAAGACAGATACAGTGATACCTCGGCTCACGAACGCTTAAGCTCACGAACTTTTCGCCTCAAGAACATTAAATTCGCGAGCATATAGTCTCTGCTGGCGAACTAGTTTTCGGCGGACGAACCAAGCCACGCGGTCGGACAGCGCCACGAGAAGCTGACGCACGCTCACGGCGTCCCAGTTCGTCCCCTCCCTTTCGTTGAGTGCGGACGTGGTTTGTGTTTGATAGACATTTTGGACCATATTGAGTGTACTTTTGCTATTATGGGACCGAAAAAGAGTTACATACAGTCCTTATGGAAGGTGACTCGTGTTACCAATTCGCCCTCGACTGGTAATTGGCGGTGCTTTCAGCTTCCCACCGTCGTGAGAAGTGGACCGGCGAGTCACGTTGGCTCGTTGTCGTCGGTTGTCTTCGGTGCGCCCGATGGCGGCTTGCATACAAACACCCAGAGGTGTCGGATGGCTTTTTGTGGGCACTTTTATTAACAACCAAAAGCATGCGGGGGGCACAGCAGTGGAGTCTACGCTAACTGCGCACTTTGCCGGTAACACTCTCCTTCCAAACAGTAACTCCCTCCCTCCTCCTCCCACTCCTCCCACTCCCATACCATCGCAAAGGTAAATAAAACAACTTTATTATACAGTACAGTTTATTTCTTTAATTATAATACAATAGCACACTTATTATACATAAAATAAGGTATATTTTTGTGTAGTTTTAAGGCTTATTTAGTAGAAAATTATGTTTTATGGGGACCTGGGAACGGATTATTCTCATTTTAATGGTTTCTTATGGGAAATAAATGTTCGGAAGACGAACTTTTCGCCTCACGCACACTTTCTGGGAACCAATTATGTTCGTGAGCTGAGGTATCACTGTATATACTTTCAACATACGGTACATAAGTACTGTATTTGTTTATCATAACAATAAATCAACAAGATGGCATTAACATAATTAACATTCTCTTAAAGCGATCCATGGATAGAAAAACTTGTAGTTCTTAAAAGATAAATGTTAGTACAAGTTATAGAAATTTTATATTAAAAGCCCTCTTAAAGGGGATGTCGCGGCAAAGGGGGTGTGAGACATCAATAGAACCGTTATGTGCCAAGATAACAAATATTGATAAAGTTAACAAAAAAATCAATCACATTAATGAGCAATTATCGAAAATAGATCGAAAATGACGAACATTCCCGAAAGTGTTCCGGAAACAGCCGAATGGGGCGGCGACGTCACGACAAGTGATTGACAGTCGAGGCGGAGCCAGGTGCCATTGTTTTTTAACGACGAGAGAGTAGCGTTGGGGTTTGTTTGACGAAAACATCTCAAAAATGGTTCAAAACTGCTGTGCTATGTGGTGTACAAATAGTTATTTATCGGAATATAGTATCCATGAGTTCCCGAACGCGAAAAAAAAAGCTGGACTACGCAGACGATGGGTAAAGTTCGTCCGTGCAAAGAGGGCTAATTTTCTAGACACAGCCTCCGGACACCTGCCTAAAACTTTTGCACAGTACTGTATATGAATTTTTCATATACAGTACTGTATATATATATATATATATATATATATATATATATATATATATATATATATATATATATATATATATATATATAAATTTTAAAAATTAATTACTGCCCGTTAACGCGATAATTTTGACAGCCCTAATGTATACATATAATCGCAATTAAAACCATCTATAAAATATGCCATATTTTTCTGTAAATTATTGTTGAAATGAAAAGATAAGACACAAGACAGATATATACCTTCAACATACGGTACATAAGTACTGTATTTGTTTATTATAACAATAAATCAACAAGATGGCATTAACATAATTAACATTCTCTTAAAGCGATCCGTGGATAGAAAAACTTGTAGTTATTAAAAGATAAATGTAAGTGCAAGTTATAGAAATTTTATATTAAAAGCCTTCTTAATGTTTTCTTAATGTTTTTCTTAATATATAAGGGCTGTCAAAATTATCGCCTAATATATATATATATTAGGGCTGTCAAAATTATCGCGTTAACGGGCGGTAATGAATTTTTTATATTAATCACGCTGAAATATTTGACGCAATTAACTCATGCACTGAATGAGCCGCTCTCGCATTGCCTCAAACAGATTTCAATGAGGCCGTTTATGGACATTAAGAGTGAAGAGAATGCCACCAGCCGCTTGGGGGCAGCGCAGCGCCGTTCCATACTAATGTTATTCCTTCTAATAGTGGGAGAATTAGTAGTTGTGAGACGTTTATGCTATTGCTTTGTGCTCCACACATATTTCGGTAAGTTTGCTTTGTTTTAGTGGCAATTATGTGTCTCTTGTTGTATTTTGGGTAAGATATGCTCAGAGATATAACTGTTATAAAGGCGAGTGGACACAGGCGTTCTATGGGCCGCGCCGTTTATTGGCATACGCTTCTGCAACTCCTTCACAACAAACAGAAGTATCATTTAGTGAAAGCACAACAAAACTAATATTGCTATCTCTCAAAAAAAATAATGTTCACAAAAAGGAAAGCACTTCAGTCTGTAATAATGAGGCCCTATTCTCACAAAGCTAAACAACAATGCAAAGTGAACTGGCATTACTCAGTTTGGTCACTCAATTCTTATTATTGTTATTTTTATTCTTCTTATTATTATATTAACTCTACTTTTGATTGAAAATTGAACAAATTTTATTAAAACGAAAATATGAAGAGGGGTTTTCATATAAAATTACTATAACTTGTAACTATAACATTTATCTTTTATGAACTACAAGTCTTACTATCCATGGATCACTTAAACAGAAAGAATGTTAATAATGCCATTTGTGGATTTATTGTTATAATAAACAAATACAGCACTTATGTACATTATGTTGTATGTATATATCCGTCTTGTGTCTTATCTTTCCATTTCAACAATAATTTACAGAAAAATATGGCATACTTTAGAGATGGTTTGAATTGCGATTAATTACGATTAATTAATTTTTAAGCTGTAATTAACTTGATTAAAAATTTTAATCGTTTGACACCCCTAGTTTTAATATAAAATTACTATAACTTGTAACGATAACATTTGTCTTTTAAAAACTACAAGTCTTTCTATCCGTGGATCACTTTACCAGAAAGAATGTTAATAATGCCATTTGTGGATTTATTGTAACAATAAACAAATAGAGTATTTATGTACAGTATGTTGTATGTATATATCCGCCTTGTGTCTTATCTTTCCATTCCAACAATAATTTACAGAAAAAATGACATATTTTATAGATGGTTTGAATTGCGATTAATTGCGATTAATTACGATTAATTAATTTTTAAGCTATAATTAACTCGATTAAAAATTTTAATCGTTTGACACCCCTAATATATATAAATATCAGGGGACGCGTTAACCGAATATTTTCCGTCGTTGACCGGTTTTGTAAAACGGTGACGGAAAAAACTGAAGTCCATCCGTCATTTTGACAGGTTGCAATTCACACGCCAGACCATAGGGTGACGAGTGAGCATATTAATTGGCTATTGTCTCTCTTGATGCATGACGTCGTTGGCCTTACTCGGAAAAATGTCAAGGCAACTGAGTCTTTGCCTGGCACGGCCAGACTGTTCTCCTTGTATTTTTCAAACATTGAGAGAAAAGTCTGGGACACAGCCTCTCGAGTAGGTACAACATCAAGCGACAAATCAGATTTGTTTATTTGCATGACGTGTTCTTCACGAGCAACGTCACTCTTGCGCGCCGAAAGTCGTCTCTACAACAACACGGATGGCGAACGGGAGAGCCGAGAATATGTTCCAATCCGCGGTAAATTCTGTTTTAAATGAGCTAAAACACATCGACACGAGACATTGACTGCAGTCTGTCTCGCGCTAGCCATGTTGAATAAACTCCGTTCTCCTCGTATGTTTACTTCCGCGCGCAAGTCCCTCGTCCTGCCCTCGTCGCTTTGCTAACGGCACGTCTAACCGTCGCTGATTGGTGCACTCCGCTGTCTGTTTGCCTCTTGTTAAGCTTGTTCGGACAGAATATCAATTAAAAATGAATGAAAACTAAATACTATTGAATATGTCATTATTATCATTTTAAAAATGTGAGTGATGGGTAAAAATAGATTATGACCGGATTTTTATGACACATTTTATGATACATATATATATATATATTTTTTTTTTTTTCCGGGGTTGGGGGGGCAAATCTCCTTAAACTACCTAAATGCAAAGAAAACTGTTTTGACCCAGTTATTTCTATAACACGTACAAAAACGTAATTTTATTCAAAATTGTATTTTTTTCAATGATTTGCAAAATAAAAGAACAAAAATACACATTTAGCAAATACTTCTGTTGCAAGCTTGAAAAGACGTGTATATTTTGCAATACTTCATGTCTGGCTTGCCTAATAGATGTGTCTCCGGTCCGGAGACTTCCTACTGACAGCCAGATGTTGATAGGAGGGGAAGCCAGGACAGAGATCAGGGGCCGGAGCAGCCATGCAGGCCCGGTTGAAGAAATACTCTTTCACTTACACAAACTGAAGTCTTTACAACATCCTTCGACCTCATGTGAGCGCCTGCTAGAAATCACATCTTAGCCGACACCAGCGGGGATTTATGCTGCAATTCTGCTTTGACCAAGACATCCTCCTTTAAACACAGATCGGTTGGTTGCCAAATAGTATTGCCACACCCGCATAAATGATTGCTACTGAAAGTTACATTTCCTGGCAGGGTTTGAAAAGACATCAGTTCTGGGAAACTTCATAGCTGTGCTTGCCATTGTCACAATAATAAGAAGTGAGAACAAGTAGTGGTTTCAAGTTCAGTGTCACTTTGTTGGGGTGTGTGGGGGAGTTTAAACTTGAGCTGTAGTTTCAAATGTGCCCATTTAGAGAGAAGAGTTTAACCCCTTCTTGCCAAATGCAGTGTTGTCAGTAACGCGTTAGTTAGTAACGTGTTACTGTAATCTGATTACTTTTTTCAGTAACAAGTAATCTAACACGTTCATTTTTCTACACCAATAATATGATTAAAATTAGTTTCCTTAGTGTCTCTGCGTTACTATTTTTTCATTGCCTCATAACGTATGTAGAGTGAAGAATATTGTAGTCATGTACGAAGAGCATTTTGAATAGAAAATGCTAAAATAAAAGGTTCCCGGTACGTGTTTCTATGACAACCTCTTAGACATTTCCTGTTTTGGTCTCGCATCACATGTGTTGTAGGATTGAGAAAGGCGTGGGCCAGGCGGGTGGACATTCGAGCCGAGTGTTGAGACGTTGCGAGGGAATGTTGATCTGTGGATATCCATGAATGAAGGTGAGTATTTTTCCTTCGTTCTGGAGGGTATCAGCAAAAGGTTGGACCCCCTACATGCCCGGCCGTTTCGTAGCTTTGCCGTAGCAACGACGGGCAGTCATCGCTCCAAGTTGGCAAGCTTTGTTCACATCATATGCGTGTTGCACATTTATGCCGTGAGGTGATATGTTCGTTTAGCATCTGTGGGATGTGTTGTAAGTCCATTTGAGTGTAAAGTGCTTAGTTGCCACCACGTTTTGTGGCCAAATTGACCGCGTGTGTGTTGAGAGGAGTACTTCCAGGTTGTGCCCGCGCATCCGCGCCCGCCACCACGTTTGTGTTTATTGCACTGTACAATCCACTTGTGTGTTGTTGATTATTGTGCAGTCAGTTTGCATTGTTTTACATTAGCACTGATATGCTGTTAACCATAACCCGAAATTCAGAGGTTTTGACATTAGGCTTAATCTTAGAGTTAGCGGGGTTTAATTGGTCGGTGGAGTTGATTTCAACAAATTCCAAGCAGTTTGTAAGATATTTGTTATTCTGATATTCCCCTTTAAATTCAATCATCGGAAAGTCAATTACATGTGATGGCATTTTTCTGTTGTCATTCTTATGTTGAGGTGGCAAAGGGAGAAAAATGGGTAAAAAGTAACTGATAGATTACTTTTAAAGTAACTTAGTTACTTTGATAATGAAGTAATCAGTAAAGTAACTAGATTACTTTTTTGAGACGTAATCAGTAATCAGTAATTAAATTGCCTTTTCAAGTAATCTGTGACAACACTGGCCAAATGTATCACATTTGATACACTTAGAATTTCATGATATCTTTCCTCAACAACAACAACAAAAAATGATAATGGATGCAAGTCAACTCATGCATCTGCAGGTGCCATGAGAAAAAAAAAACAGGATTTAGCAAGGGTTATTTTTTTTCTTTTTTACAAATTTGAAAAAAAAAAAGTTTGATTAAGACATTATTTTTTCAAATTTAGTGATTCTTTGACAATTGCTTCATATTTCAGGCATTAAAGGGTTAAAATACGGAGCTAACAATACAGTAGTTTTCCTATTTCTCACATGATAAGATCATTTTTGTAGCTCTGAATAAAAAGAACTGCTAAAATTAACAGTGATTTACTGTGTGTCACCCCCAATGAATCGTTCTTTAGTTGCTTTATGTTATTATTTAATTTTATTTAACGGCTTATTTTTGAACAATGTATTTTTATTTTGTCCACATTTTTGCCCAAATTACATTTCAGCTGAAAACATTAAGCCTGAAAACATTCTTTCAAATAAATGAAAGGCTGGATTTACACGGATTGGTTATCCTCTTTTGATAATCCTGCAAATTGTGTTGATTGCTTTGCAACCTTATTTCCTTCATGGTCCACGATGGGCGTCTGTCTGAGGTGTATGTGTGTGCGTGTTGGATTTTTTTGGGAATATTTTTCGTCATGTTTAATCTTCAAAAGCATCAAGTTTCCTGTACGACCGGTCAGAGATGAGATGTATTCATGATGTACTGCCTGCAGCCTCAACAGACTTTCGCAGGAAACCATGAGCAAACATGCAGTTAAGACACAGTGGAGCCTGTCTTGGTGTTCATGTTGGAAGTTTGTTTTCTAAGGAAGTTGCTATACTTTCTGAAGTAATTTTGTATAAATATGTATATTTTTAGTAGTGGTGTGAAATTTATCGCGTTAACGGGCAGTAATTAATTTTTTCAAATAATCACGTTAAAATATTTGACGCATTTAATGCATGCGCGGAATGACCCGCTCATGCATTGCCTCCAACAGATTACAATGGCGCCGTTTTTTTTACATTGAGAGCTAAATACGGTGGCCGAGAGGTCAGGCGAAATGCAAAGTCCAAACACTTTGCAAATAGAAAAAAGCACGAACCCAGATTGCAAACGCTTTGCAAAAGAAAAACGCACGAATGCAAACTGCCACAACACGATCCCCAATTCCTAAAGCGCGATTACAAATTGGCAAAAGCACGAACCCCTACTGCCCCAACACAACAGCAAATAGCTCATAGCACAACAGCAAACGGCTCACAGCACAGCAGCAAAATCACGCAACACAATGGCAAGAGGATGACCCGGAAGTAAAAAAAAAAAAAAAAAGGGACGACACTTTATATATATAAATATATATATATATATATATATATGCTTTGTGACCGTCTATACGGAGCTCCATGAAGTTGCCCCCCCATCAGACGCAAATTTATATAAAAATGATGTCAAACGTTTGTGCTGCAACGGTTTTGTTGATACAGTATTATGCTTATATAGAGATATTAATTCGAGTGGTGACATCACGAGTAGCTTTTCCTCAGTTTAGCTCCCGCGGCTAATGGCGGGTACCAACTCAATAACAGAGGGGTGTCATAATAACTAGCACGATCATAACACAAATTCGGGTCCATTTTGCAGTAAATTGGGGGCTTGAGATATTAATTTCGAGTGCTGACATCCCTCCAAGCCCCTCATTTACAGCAAAATGGTGCGAGCTAGTTTTTAGGACACCCCCCTATTATCGAGAGTTGTACGCTCCATTAGCCGCGGGAGCTAAACTGAGGAAAAGCTTCGAGTGACGTCACCACTTGAAATTAATATCTCTATAAGAGCATAATACTGTATCAACAAAACCATTGCAGCACAAACGATTGACATCATTTTTATATAAATTTGCGTCTGATGGGGGGTGGTGGGCAACTTCATGGAGGTCTGTATAGATGGTCACAAAGCACATATAAAGTGTATAAAGTTTTCTCCCTTTTTTTTTTTTTTAAACTTCCGGGTCATCCTCTTGCCGTTTTGTTGCGTGATTTTGCTGCTGTGCTGTGAGCCATTTGCTGTTGTGCTACGAGCTATTTGCTGTCGTGTTGTGGCAGTTGGGATTTGTGTTTTTGCCAATTTGTAATCGCGCTTTAGGAATTGGGGATTGTGTTGTGGCAGTTTGCATTCGTGCTTTTTTCTTTTGCAAAGCGTTTGCAATTTGGGTTCGTGCTTTTTTTCTATTTGCAAAGTGTTTGGACTTAGCATTTAGCCTGACACCTCTCGGCCACCGTCGCTAAAGGCTAAGTTATGCTTCCGCGCCAGACTTGCACCATCAAGGAAGACCCAATTTATGACCCTGCGCCGTAGCCTGACGTGCTCCTACTGAATTTTCTAGGCTGAGAAAGGCGAGTGGACACAGGCGTTCATTGGACCGCGCCGTTTACTGGCATAGGCTTCGGCAACTCATTCACAACAAACACAAGTATCATTTAGTGAAAGCACGACAAAAATGATATTACTATCTCTCAAAAAAAATAATAATGTTGACAAAAAGAAAAGCGCTTCAATCTGTATTAATGAGGCCCTATTCTCATACAGTTAAACAATGCAAAGAGAACTGGCATTCCCAATCAAAATGGCTATGCAAAATACACATAAAACTTACTCAGACTTTGGTCAAACTCTAAACTCTTTCGTTTAGCTCAACAAATACACTGGATGGCAAAATTTAGTCACAATATACAAACTATCAAACTCAAAGTCAAATGAACGTGTAGTACATACAATGGATGGACAAGTAAACAGGGACCAACGTCAGTCAAGGGACAAAACACACTCATTGGCTTGATTTCAAAGTAATTTAAAACTCGCCATTGACACCTTGTGGTGTATTTCAATCACGACCTTACGTAGGTAGACACTGTGGAAGAACGGCAGAGAGCCAATGTGACGTCAAGGCTCGGCGACGTTAACAATGGCGAGCTACTAGTTTCTTTTTTGATTGAAAATTTTACAAATGTTATTAAAACGAAAACATTAAGAGGAGTTTTAATATAAAATTACTATAAATTGTACTAACATTCATCTTTTATGAACAAGTCTTTCTATCCGTGGATCCCTTTAACACAAAAAATGTTAATAATGTTTAATGCCATCTTGTGGATTTATTGTTATAATAAACAAATACAGTACTTATGTACAGTATGTTGAACGTATATATCCGTCTTGTGTCTTATCTTTCCATTCCAACAATGACTTACAGAAAAATATGGTATATTTTTGAGATGGTTTGAATTGCAATAAATTACGATTAATTAATGTTTAGGCTGTGATTAACTCGATTAAAAATTTTAATCGTTTGGCAGCCCTAATTTTCAGGGGTTTGATTCCAGGCTGATAAAATGTTCAATTCTACTTCAGCTTTCCCCATGAGCGTTGGAACTAACTCCCAACAGGGGGTGCTGAGGATCGTTTTTAGTTTTTCCCATCCAAAACAGACGTTTTGGTCCAAATTTGTCATGGTTGCGCATTTTCTCTAGACAAGGCATGTACAATGGCAGTACACACGCATGCCTACAGTGTGTGTTGGAGTTTTTGTATTGGAAATAAAAGTGCCTGTGTATTATAATGCAAATCCCGCATCTAGACGGCGCAATAATACACCAACACATTTGAAAACTAATTCAATTACAGACGTATAACCAACAATGCTCTACACAGTGGAGGGTCAACAGAACAACAATAATAATGTTGTTCAATAAACAATAAATAATGATATGGCTACAATCATTGGTGTCACAGATTACTTGAAAATCTAATTACTGAATACCCCTCAAAAAGTAATGTAGTTACTTTACTGATTACTTTATTATCAAAGTAACTACGTTACTTTAAAGTAATCTATCGGTTACTTTTTTACCAATTTTTCTCCCTTTGCCTCCTCACCATAAAAATGACAACAGAAAAATTTCATCACATGTAACTGACTTTCCGATAATTGAATTTAAAGGGGAAGATCAGAATTTTTCACATAAGGCTTAATCTTCAAGTTAGCGGGGGTTTAATCAGTCAAAGTTGATTTCAACCACCATTGACTTGCGCTAGCTTAGCCACTCCGGAGCCGTTAAACGAACAATTAACTGACAAAATGCATGGAATTTGATGAAATCAACTTCGCCGAGCATATCAATGTCACTGTAAACCAATGCAAATTGACTACACTGTCTTTGTACGGTTTTGGGGGACTCTTGTCGGGTTCCTTTGGTTTTCCTCCGGTCATTGACAACAATGGCAACAGAGATGGAATGTGTGTATTTGCACCTGCAGCTACCGTAATTTTCGCATCATAACCACCTGACTATATGCCGCCACCCATCTAATTTGGCACGAAAACTGCATTTGTTCATAGATAAGCCACACTGGACTATAAGCCGCAGATGTCCTCACTGATTGATGGGATATTTACACCAAAAGATATTAAATGGTAACACTATTTGACAGCAGCATCGTATGACTCATAATACCAAATGGACTACCATGAAACTTTGAACCAATTGGCTGAAAAGCTTTAGCCATCCAGTCAATCTGTGCTGCCACCTGCTGTTACACTGTTGTTGTCCAACATGCTTCCTAGCATGCATAGCAGCGCTACAGATGTAAATAATCAAAATCCATGTTCTGTGCTAAATACCGTATTGGCCCGAATATGAGACAATGTTTTTTGCATTTAAATAAGACTGAAAAAAGGGGGTCGTCTTATATTCGCGGTCTAGACATTATACCCATTCACGACGCTAGATAGCGCCAGATATCATTGAAGCGATGTTCTGTCATGACAGATCTCAGCTACTCTCAAGTTTAACCAGTTTGCATTATTTTATTGCAATGTTTTTCCTTATTCAGATTTGTTTCAAGACTACAGTTACTGTTAGACTTCACTTTGATGGTTAATGCATTTATTGCAATTTTGTTGTTTTTTAACGATAGATTGGTTTATTTACATTTCAAAAACCAGAAGCCATTCATTTACGAATGTGATTGCACTTTAGTTTACATATTTAGATGTTCAGATATTAAGATTTGAATGAGGCAAAATAACAGGCTTTTACTCTCAAATATATTTTTATAATTATTTGTTTCCGATGTACTGTAATTATTTTTTTGTATAAAAAATAATTTGGTGTTCAAAAAGTCTTTTTTCAAACTTGAGTCTTGAAAAAGAGGGTCATCTTATAATCAGGGCCATCTTATAGTCGGGCCAGTACGGTATTTCTTCAGTTACTGTTCCAGTTGTTTCATTAATTGCTAGTTATGGTATTTGGTAGCACTTTATTTGACATTGGTGCCATAAGACTGTCATTAGACAATCATAATCATGACATGACACTGTCATGAGAATTAATGAATGCTTATAACAGTTGTCATTTGTGCAAAATGGCAAACTATCTCACTTTTGAATGGATGTAAAAAATCCAAGCTGGACATAAATGGAGTTCTATTTCATCCCTGCTAACCGCCAGAGGCGGTGCTGAAAGCACTGAATGATCCCTTCGCGCATGCGCAGTGCGAGTATTAATACCAAAAAAGTCACCTGTGACCCCAGGTTGACCTCCTGCCGGGGTATAAGTTCCGGCGTCAACCTCGTACCAGCCCCTTTTTTCTTCTCGCGTGGCAGTTGCTACTTGTGTCGCGTATAGCCTTGTTAGACTTTGAGTCGGAGCTGCGGGTTCGCCCTCCTAAGGCTGCGTCACTCTATTGGCAATCGGGAAGTCTTGGGCTTTTTTCTTGTTTCGTTTTCCGGACTTGGGACTACTGCCGACCCGCGCCGGTGACGGCTTCGTGCGCGACCCCTCTCCCGGCCGGCGGCGTCTGTGTTGGGTGAGTGATCGCGGCTGGCTCGCTGTTTGCGCGGCCGCCGGCTCCGTTCGCCCGTTTGATTGTCCCCGCCGGCGCGTTGCTCGACCGCCGCGTCGGCTTCCGTGCCGCCCTGTTTGGCCGCGCGCGGGCATTCGCCGTGTGGCGTCGCTTTTCCGCCGCTTGTGGGCGATCGGTCGCTGGCCTACCTGTGGTTTGCCTTTTTCGCTAGCTTACCTGTGGTTAGCCTTTTTCGCTAGCTTACCCGTGGTTAGCCTTTTTCGCTAGCTTACCCGTGGGTAGCCTTTTTCGCTAGCTTACCTGTGGTGAGCATTTTTGCTGGCTTGCCTGCGCTTGCCGTGTAGGTGCCGTTCGCGCCACCTTCCCTCGGCTCGCTGTTTTCACGGTCGCGTCGATATGGAGGGCTCTCACTGCTGTGTGGCCTGCGGTTCCCTCCTTGGGCCGTCCGACACCCTGAACCAGTGTGCGGCTTGCCGTGGCCTATCTGACGACCCACGCGGGGGGTTTGCGGATGTTTGTTCGTCCCCCTCCCCCGTCGTGCTCGGGGGCCCGTCCGCATCTGAGACGCGGCCCCCTTCTGGGCTTAGGCGCTCGAAGCGTCGCGGTCCTTCGGCTCCTCCGTCCGGCCCCCGTCCAAAGAGATCGAAAGTTGACGAGCTGCTCGCCTCTGATGTCGAGCGGCTGCGCAGGGAGGTGGCTGAGTTGCGGTCTCTATTGGGTGACCGTCCCCCGGGTGACTAAGCGGCTGCTTTTGATCCGCGTTCGCCAGGCATGCCCGACCTTGACCTGGAGGCCGATGCCGTCTCGCTGGCGGCTTCGGCTTCCATGTTCCATGATGACGTGGGTGAGTCGGCGTTTGTGCCTTCGGAGCTCGGCTCCTCGTCCTCTGCGCTGGGCTCGTCAGCCGGCTCCCCTGACGCTTCCATACTGGCGGTGCTGCGCGGCGCGTTGGCGCGTCTACAGCTGGACTTGCCTCAACGGCCCGCTTCGGCGCCGGCGAGCGCATTTTTTCGGCACCAGCGGTCCGCCCCGAATTTTGCGGTCCCTGCTTCGGCCGACTTTGTTAGGGAGCTCCATGCGGGCTGGAGGGATCCGGCGGCTCTCTCTCGTCTTTCGGCCGATGGTCGGGCTCTGGCGGCCATGCATGATCCGGCCGCTGTGGGCCTGGACCGTATGCCGGGTGTTGAGCCCGCCATTGCATCCCTCATCGTGTCCCCTGAGGAGTCTCTCCGCCCGGTTGTGCGGTGCCCTCAGCCACAGGGTCGGCTGACGGATGAACTCATTCTCCGGGCCTATGGTGCCGGTGCGCGTGCTGGGCGCATCGGTAATTCCATGGCTCACCTCTTGTTGGCCCTCTCGGCGTCCTTGCCCGAGAGCGGTGCTGACACCTCTGCCGTGGGCTTCTGCGACGCGGCGTTGCACGCGTTCGCCCTGGTGACGCGGGAGCTCGGGCGGACGATGTCCTATCTTGTGCAGGCTCGTCGTCAGGTGTGGCTTGCTCAGTCCCCCCTGACTGAGCCTGCCCGGAGGACGCTCCGTGACGTTCCGGTTGAACCCGGCCATCTTTTTGGCTCGGCGGCGGTGTCTGCCTTGGAGAGGACTATTTCGGCCCGTGCGACCAGGCAACAGCTGTCGGGCCTGCGTCGGGGCTCCGCTCCTGCAGGTGGGCTGGGGGCTCCCTCTGCTGGTTTTCGTCCTCGCCGTGCGGCGCACCTTTCCCCTGATGGGGGCTATGGTGCCCAGCCAGCCTCCCGGCATTCAGCCGATTCCTTTCGTGACCCTGCCCGCTTGCCTCCACGTCGGGCGCAGGCGGGGCCTCCCGCCCGCCAGCCCCCCAGGGCCCGTCGGGGCCGGAGGGGCAGGGACTGAGGCCGTTGGGCCGGCCGTCGGATTTTTTTCCCACCAGCAGCTCAGGTACTGGGCTGCTCGAGTTTCGGACCCCTGGGTGATATCCACCTTGACCCATGGGTACGTGCTCCAGTTCCGACGCCGGCCCCCCGTGTCCCGCCGGGTCCGGGTGACTACTGTCTCGGACCCGGCGAGGGCTCTGGCTCTGAGCCGGGAGCTGTCTTCTCTCCTGGCCATGGGGGCCATCGAGCCTGTGGATCCCCGGGCTTGCCCCCGGGGTTTTTACTCAACTTATTTTCTGGTTCCGAAGAAGACCGGCGGTTTTCGGCCGGTTCTGGATTTGCGGGGCCTCAATCGGTACCTGAAGGTACTTCCGTTCCGCATGTTGACCGTCGCGGATGTATTGCGGGTGGTCGCCCGGGGGGAGTGGTTCACCTCCGTGGACCTGAAGGACGCCTACTTTCATGTGCCGGTCGCTCCTCGCCACAGGCGGTTTCTCCGCTTCGCCTACAGGGGTCGCCACTGGCAGTTCAGGGTGCTCCCCTTCGGGCTCTCCCTTTCCCCGAGGGTGTTCACCCGTGTTGTGCGGGCTGGTCTGGCTCCCCTCCAGTCGGTGGGCATGAAGATTCTGCCCTACCTCGACGACTGGCTGCTGTGTGCGCCGTCGCGCGCTCAGGCGTACGGCGATACCCGGGGATGACCCGGTGAGTTGTTCTGTCCCCACTGTTCTGGACTTCTTACAGTCCCTCCTTGATATTGGTCGCTCTCCGTCCACCCTCAAGGTCTACGTCGCTGCCATCTCTGCTCATCACGCCAAGGTCTCTGGTGGATCTGTGGGGAACCACGGCCTGGTCGCTACATTCCTCAAGGGGGCTCTGAGGCTCCACCCCCGCAGGTGTCCTCGCGCCCCGGTCTGGGATCTGCAGCTGGTGCTTGACAGCTTGTGCCGCCCCCCCTTCGAGCCTATGGATGCGGCCGGGCCTCAGTGGGTCGCCCGCAAGGCGGCGTTCCTGCTGGCCGTTGCCTCTGCTAAGCGGGTTGGCGAACTGCACGCACTCTCGGTTAGCCCGTCGTGCATGTTTTGGCACCCCGAGGGTTCAGGTGTCACACTGTGGCCTAACGTTGCGTTTATGCCCAAGGTGTTGGCTGGCTCCCGTTGCAATCGTCCCTTACGCCTTGCTCGTTACCGCCCCCCGCCTGGGGAGGGTGGGAGCAGACAGGAGCTGTTGTGCCCGGTGAGGGCCCTGAGGCTTTATGTGGACTCCACGGCAAGTTTTCGTAGGTCGTCCCAACTTTTTGTCTGCTACGGGGCACGTGGTCGGGGCTCTGCCCTCTCCAAGCAGCGCCTCTCTCACTGGGTCGTTGATACTATTTCTTACTCCTATCAGATGGCTTGTCGCCCCCTGCCGTCGGGTGTGCGCTGTCACTCTACCAGGGGCGTGGCCACATCCTGGGCTGCCCTGAAAGGGGTGCCTCTGGAGGACATCTGTGCCGCCGCCTCATGGTCGGCGCCTGGCACCTTCTTCAGGTTCTACTGTTTGGACGTCACCTCTCCCCACCCGCTGGGTGCGGTCTTCGGATCGGAGGGGACTTCCCTGTGAGGTTTGTGTCTGTTTCTTCGTGACCCCGCTGGTATTGGTCATTCAGTGCTTTCAGCACCGCCTCTGGCGGTTAGCAGGGATGAAATAGAACGAAAGTTACGTATGTAACTACGGTTCTATGAATCCCGAATGACCGCCAGAGCGTTCCGTCACTCAGAATCCTCGTGCCACACGCGAGAAGGTTCTGTAGGGGCTGGTACGAGGTTGACGCCGGAACTTATACCCCGGCAGGAGGTCAACCTGGGGTCACAGGTGACTTTTTTGGTATTAATACTCGCACTGCGCATGCGCGAAGGGATCATTCAGTGCTTTCAGCACCGCCTCTGGCGGTCATTCGGGATTCATAGAACCGTAGTTACATACGTAACTTTCGATAGTGACATCATTTGCCCGATGACACTTAATTACATCCGTCATAAGCATTCGGTAATGCCCATGACAGTGTCATGTCATAATTATGACAGTCTTATGACACTCTTATCATAGACTTCAAAACTCTATTGACCTGATACTTTGGAAGGATTGTCTCAGGAGTGATTTGTTCGAGGGTTTCATACCATCTGTGCATTTTTAAACATTGTGAAAAAAATCAATGGGAGAAATCAGTCGCTACTGCATTGGCATTATAGTTTGCCATATTTACGTAAAATAAACGTTAATTTCACGTTTTTTTTTTTTTTGCTTTTAACCAAGAATCGAGACTGTTTTACGTCCATATCTATGAAGAATTCGGGGATTTAAAGTGCTTGTGACACGAAAAAGCATGTTTATTTCAGAATACACGCGGTATTTTATGCTCCTGAATGATATGGACCTCTTGGATGTGTGTGGAAGCGATCGCTATATTTATTTAGTTTTTTGAATCCCGCGCCAGGAAAATGAGTGACTTCCGGCTTCGGTCTCGCATTGAGGAGGAGGGCGCTGTGACGTGTACGGTAGAAGACGTCCTCTTCACGCTACAGTGTACTGTTGTGTATGAGGACGAAGGATTCAGCTGATTTTGCGGATTAATACTTTTATTTTTTGCATCACGCCAGCCAAACGGCTGCAGAAAAATCATTCTGTATGCGGGAGAGGCGTATGCGCCTTTTTGGAGTTTCAAAAGGTTCCCATTCACCGTGGATATTTACTGTGGGACCATTGGACTTACAAGGAAGTGAGTAAACATCTTGTTTTGTATTATGTCAAATACGAATACAGTGATTACAAAGTAAACACTATAAAATTCCTTTAAATAAAGGACTACTTACGTTTGATCATTGATAGGCATGTAAAAAGCTATCCTCACGCTCATTAGCAGTTAGCTGTTAGCACGTTAGCTACACAACAATTCCAGCCACCCTCCTCCAGGGAACGAACTGTAAATTGCTCTCCGCCGGGCGGTTTGCCGATCCGCAAAGAAACTCGACAACCGGGTCGTCATGTCAAATAATCCAGGCTAGTTATGTGTGATTTTCCACTTCGAAGACTTTGAAACATCCCTCGGTTCGAGTTAGCATGTCGGCTAGCTGTCACTCCTTCTGGTCTGTTTACATTCTCCGAAGCCGGGGAAGGGAAATGACATATGTCCGATTTAGGTGTCATAAAATATCGTTCGGCAGGTGTGACAGTAAAGGTAAAGTCGACTGTTTTGACCATTATGGAGTAATTTTGCCATGTCGTCTTGAATAAATGGATTTTTATTCTTTTATATTCCATTTAGCACAAGTTATTTGTCATGACCATGCCATTTATTTAGCAATTGGGGAAAGTACTTGGGTAAAAAGAATATCCTGTAAAAATATTGAAGTAAAGAGACAGAAACAATGACATTTTGCCGCTCTCTTCGTCGCGTTTTCCTCATTGTGAATAGTTCCCCCTCGACGGGCTGACTGGTCCTTCTCAAGCCATTTATATAGCTATTGGGGAAAAATACTTGGATAAAAAGAATATCCTGTAAAAATATTGAAGTAAAGAGACAGAAACAATGACATTTTGCCGCTCTCTTCGTCGCGTTTTCCTCATTGTGAATAGTTCCCCCTCGACGGGCTGACTGGTCCTTCTAAAGCCATTTATATAGCTATTGGGGAAAATACTTGGATAAAAAGAATATCCTGTAAAAATATTGGGAGTAGAGAGACTGAAACAATGACATTTTGCAGCTCTCTTCGTCTCGTTTTCCTCGTTCTGAACAATTCCCCCTCAATGGGCTGAATAGTAAAACCGATGAGCCTAGTCTACCGCTGACGTCATCCACCTGTTGGGGACGCTAAAGCCCTATAATTGTAGGCGTGGCTAACCGGCAGATTAAAAGACTAATTTCTCGTCATCTGCGCTTTGCTAAATTGTTGTATATGGTCGAATCGTCTCAATATATGATTCTAATTCACATAATAATGCCATTTAAGACTTTTTTTCTGGTGTCGTATGCTCTTTAAACATTTAATAACAAGAATTTTTGCCAGAAAAGCTCTGTTTACGTTAGGCGCCCGCTAGCCTCATTCACTAACAGAGTAGCATTGTACTTTGACATATTCACATAAAATAGACACTAACTGCACGGTTTCTTTGCTTTTAACCAAGAATCGAGACTGTTTTACGTCCATATCTATGAAGAATTCGGGGATTTAAGCATTTATTCACATGAATTTTCGCCAGAAAAGCTCTGATTATGCCAGGTGGCCACTAGCCTCATTCACTACAACTATATAACTAACTATATAACTGTATAATGACAATAAAGGGCTATTGTATTCTATAATAAGTTGTGATTGCATATGAAATGTATTAATAATCTATTTATAAATGATATATAATTGATTCTGCATGTTTTCCTCAAGTATTAAGTAAGTCGGTACTTTGGGCAAAAACTTACATGATATGGTAATTATTGCTATTGATCCTGAAAATATAGGTGATTATCTCTGCATCTAGTGTAAAATTTGAGAATTTTATAGCCACTTTAAGTTTTGTTATACTTATATGAAAAAAAATTAGGGGTGTCAAATGATAGTTAATCACAATTAATCGCAATTCAAACCATCTATAAAATATGCCATATTTTTCTGTAAATTATTGTTGGAATGGAAAGATAAGACACAAGATGGATATATACATTTAAGTACATAAGTACTGTATTTGTTTATTATAACAATAAATCAACAAGATGGCATTAACATTATTAACATTCTGTTAAAGCAATCCATGGATAGAAAGATTTGTAGTTCTTAAAAGATAAATGTTACTACAAGTTATAGAAATTTAAATTTTATATTAAAACCCCTCTTAATGTTTTCGTTTTAATAAAATTCTAAAATTTTCTATCAAAAAATGTACTAGTAGCCCGCCATTGTTGATGTCAATAATTACTTACACAATGCTCATGGGTGCTGAAGCCTATAAAATCATTCGCACCCAAGCGCCAGCAGAGGGTGACAAAACTCCATAAAATGACATTTCACTGCGCTGTCATTTTAATCTGTTTGTGCGGGGCATGTGCGTTAATTGCGCCAAGTATTTTAACGTGATTAATTTTTTAAAAGTTAATTACCGCCCATTAACGCGATAATTTTGACAATCCTAAAAAAAAAATAATTAATCGGGATTTTATAAGAGAACGACTATGAATTTTTTGATGCTGCTGCTCATGGAGACTCATATATGGCTAAGGTAGGTGCCTGTTTTGGTTTTAGGTCGTTAGCAGCTTTGGTTTCGAAAATATTTGAACTTGAAGTTTTCTAAATAAGCCCCCTACGGATCGGCCCTGCGCCCCGTGTCATGTCAATATATTATGAAGTCTATGCCCTTGTGACGCCGCTGTCAAATTAAGTGTTGCCTATTAACCCAAGTAAGTCAACAAATAAGCCGTGCTGGACTATAAGCCGCAGGATTCAAGCTGAAGGAAAAAAGTAGCGTCGTATAGTGCGAAAATTACGGTAATCAATATTGGACAACAAATGCTGTTAACACAAATGTTGAAGCCCAGGCGACACAGAAGACATTTGCAAATGTTTGGCTAGGATGGTGTTGTTGCACTGAACCGGACACAACGTTCTGAGCGGACCAATCACAGTCCTTCGACGTTCACGTCACACGCGTTGACATGACATGTAGTCAGGCTTTTGAGAAATTATTTGTGGAATATGCATCTTGACAAGACTGTTTCCATAATATTAATGAAAACCAGACAAAGTCTACAGCTGACCGGAGATGAAATGTGGTTTATCTCACCTTGTCAGGTCATTTTTCTCTATTACAAGGCAGCAGAAACGTGCTTGAGTGTGGGTAGGTCATGCACAGTGTCACAGAGCACTTACTGCTAAATCACATTGGCTTTCTTTCTTAGAAAAAAAATCCACCTTAGACACTTGGGTGTTGTCAACGCATTTGTTACATGCAATAAGGGAAGTTATATTTCAGAATCGGCAAGCGCCTTAAAATGCAGGTTCGGGCATCTAGCAATCTCAACTCAGCAGAAAAGAGCAGAATGACGCTACCTTCAGGAAAACCTTGTTTGTCCACACGCACGCGCACATGCACGCACACATACACGTAAGAAGCATCTGGTTGAGGCAGCGAAGTGAGTCTGCCAAGAACACAAACCCGGCTAATGTTCTTTGAGGGCTTCGCGTGATGGCGAGTCAGCTTGGAACTGGTGCGTGTGACAGGTGAAGGTTCTCGGAAAACAATCAAAGAGCACCTTATTACAATAAATATGAAAGACATAGTTGAAACGTGTATGATATACAATATAGAACAATAACAGCTATAGAATAACCATTTAAACTTTATTTGCTATTGTCTAATAAGTAAAAGATAAAACCTGTTACTGACTTATTGTGTTCAGCAAAATAGTCCTAACAAATGTTTTGCTCTAATTTGCCTGCTTGATGTTCAGTGCTTGTAATCCTCTACAGTGGGGTAAATAAGTATTTAGTCAACCACTAATTGTGCAAGTTCTCCCTCTTGAAAATATTAGAGAGGCCTGTAGTTGTCAACATGGGTAAACCTCACCCATGAGAGACAGAATGTGGGGGAAAAAAACAGAAAATTACATTGTTTGATTTTTAAAGAATTTATTATGGTGGAAAATAAGTATTTGGTCAATACTGAAGGTCATCTCAATACTTTGTTATGTACCCTTTGTTGGCAATAACAGAGCCCAAACGTTTTCTGTAACTCTTCACAAGCTTTTCACACACTGTTGCTGGTATTTTGGCCCATTCCTCCATGCAGATCTCCTCTAGACCAGTTATGTTTTGGGGCTGTCGTTGGGCAACACGGACTTTCAACTCCCTCCTCCCCCCGTGGCTACAAAATGATAACAAAAACGGTGGGCAAAAATCCCAGAACCACATGGGGGGACCTAGTGAATGACCTACAGAGAGCTGGGACCACAGTAACAAAGGCTACTATCAGTAACACAATGCACCGCAGGGGACTCCAATCCTACACCGCCATACGTGTCCCCCTGCTGAAGAAAGTACACGTCCAGGCCTGTCTGCGGTTTGCTAGAGAGCATTTGGATGATCCAGAAGAGGACTGGGAGAATGTGTTATGGTCAGATGAAACCAAAAAAGGACTTTTTGGTAGAAACACAGGTTCTCGTGTTTGGAGGAAAATGAATGCTGAATTGCACCATACCCACTGTGAAGCATGGGGGTGGAAACTTCATGCTTCGGGGCTGTTTTTCTGCATAGGGACCAGGACGACTGATCTGTGTAAAGTAGGGGTCTCCAACCCAGTCCTCAAGGCCCACTGTGGGTCCTGGTTTTTGTTCCAGCTGATCCAGCAGAGACAGTTGAACCAATGAGGCTTCTGCTAAAACAAGCCACACCTGACTGCAATCAACTGATTGCACTTGTAAAACACCAGATTGGGGGAAAAGTGTTGTTATCTTGTTTGGTAAGAATGAAATCCTGCACCCACAGTGGGCCTTAGTGGAATAGGTTGGGGACCCCTGGTGTAAAGGGAAGAATGAATGGGGCCATGTATCGAGAGATTTTGAGTGAAAATCTTCCATCAGCAAGGGCATTGAAGATGAGACGTGGCTGGGTCTTTCAGCTAACCCTTTGACGGTGAGGAGGGAGTTGAAAGTCCGTGTTGCCCAACGACAGCCCCAAAACATCACTGCTCTAGAGGAGATCTGCATGGAGGAATGGGTCAAAATACCAGCAACAGTGTGTGAAAAGCTTGTGAAAAGTTACAGAAAATGTTTGGGCTCTGTTATTGCCAACAAAGGGTACATAACAAAGTATTGAGATGAACTTTTGGTATTGACCAAATGCTTATTTTCCACCATGATTTGCAAATAAATTCTTTAAAAATCAAACAATGTCATTTTCTGTTTTTTTTTTTTCCACATTTTGTCTCTCATGGTTGAGGTTTACCCATGTTGACAATTACAGGCCTCTCAAATATTTTCAAGTGGGAGAACTTGCACAATTAGTGGTTGACTAAATACTTATTTGCCCCACTGTATACACACACAAAACTACCCACAAAACTGTATCTCCCAAAACTAAAACCAATAAGATGTGAAATATTGAATTCTATTCACTTGACAGTGATTACTTATAGTATTTGGGCAGTGCATGATCTGTTCGAAAAATGATTTTGACCCATTATAAAAAATATCTTTTTTTTTTCTGTTCATTAATTTTTGTTTTTTTATTTCTTTACAACTTTCAGAGACAATATTTTACCGGAAAACTCTTTAATTTTCAAATCATATATAGGAAAGTCAATTACATGCAATGATATTTTTCGGCCACCGGGGTGGCTAGCCCCCTTAAACTCTGCGTATGTATTTTCATGGCGTAAAATGATGCCTTTTTTTTTCTTTTAATTAACTGCGACGTTCATGCTGTGTGTAGGTCTGTTATACTTCCTCATACCAAGTGCCAGTGAGCCTTCCACTGAGCAAACCAATTTCTTCTCATATTTGATGAAGGGCTATTTAAGAACCACTGATCTAAAATAAAGAAATGGATTCTCTAAAAATGGATCAATATTAGGTGAAATGTCTTGTTTTCTCATGTATATTTATAATAGCTGTTTACCTTTAAAAAAGTATGTTTTATATGATCACTCAACTAATCGATGGAATTTTCAGTAGAATTCTCGCTGACTAAAATATTCAATAGCTGCAGCCCTATAAACGAGGCAGCGTGTTTACACAACAAAATGCAAATAATTCATTCACAGTCTGAAAGTTAAGTCAGTACCTCAAAATTATTTTATTTATAAAACTCTTTTTGAATACATTAGCTGAGAAGTTGTACCTTGTGGCATGAGTGCAGGTAGATACTATAGGTTTTAAGTATGTAATACAATGATTTCCACATGCGTAGGTGTTTGAAGGACATGCTTGGCCCGCTGAAGTGTGTTACAACACAAAAGATTTGGAAGAGCAACTCTGTGTCGGTGTTGAAATGACACAGGGAAAAGACCTTGTCAAAAGCTCAGTGCTTATTCATGAGCTCTGACGTCCAGTAAGTAAAACATTTTTAGTTCATAAAAGACGTGTGAAGAAGCTCTCCCCCAAGGTCAACTTGTCTTGAAAGCTTTCATTGTAATAATTACCATGGTATGAATAAATTTTATTTGGTTAAACTCCAAAAGTGATGCTGGAGACTGTCCAATGTCACAATTTACATTACTCTTGGTTTTAAATCATTAAAGTAATTTAGAAGTACTTTTGCTGCAAAATAATGAGGGAATGTTTTCAATGGATTTACATTCAGATTTTTTTTTGGGGGGGGGGGGGGTAAATGCTGTAGTTGGCAGATGGTAACAACTAACATTTGAACACGCTTGCGTTCTTTAACCCTTTCATGCACAAATTATGATTAAAAAAAAGGGCACTCATTTGATCCATTGACTGCCAATGATGCTCGTTCATGCTGCCGTAATAATGTATTTCTGCTTTTATTCATTGTCATTTCGTTAACATAGTTTTGCTTCACATTGTATTAATTAAAAACTATTTATATTATGAAAAATATATGAATTTATAAAAAATACAATTATTATTACTAATATAAAAAAAAAAAAAATTAAATTGGGATGAATTTTTTGAGCTTCTCAGTGGCGCCACCAGGGGGTGGCCACGGCCACCCCTATGAACAACGTGTGGAAGAATGACAGGAGTTGAACTTTTTCTTAACACCCTGTAGTGTACCCAACGCAGAGAAGATATAGCATTTGCAGCCACCACACACAGTAATGGTTGCACCACTTCCCATCATGCATTTGGGCAGAACAGTTAAGACGCTACAGAATCATTTACTGAAAGCTCAACAAATACACTAGATGGCAACATTCAGTCACAATATACAAACTCACATTTATCCTTTAAGAATTACAAGTTTTTCTATCCGTGGATCCCTTTCACAGAAAGAATGTTAGTAACGTTAATGCTATCTTGTGGATTTATTGTTATAATAAACACATACAGTACTTATGTACAGTATGTTGAATGAATATATCAGTCATGTCGTATCTTTCCATTCCAACAATAATTTACAGAAAATTATGGCACATTTTAGAGATAGTTCGAATTGCGATTAATTACGATTAATTAATTTTTAAGCTGTGATTAACTCGATTCAATTTTTTAATTGTTTGACAGCCCTAGTTAAATGTACACCTTATGCCTAATATATACATAACACAATAAAACAATTGTTGTGGAACTCAAAATGTTGACTGGACAGTTATGAACATGCACATTAAATAATTAGTAACATCAAATATTACACAATACACCAAAGTATATCAGTAGCCGTGTCCTTAAGTCTTTCAGATAGTTTTCCCCTGACCTTTTTACTGCAATAATATAATGAAAACCTGAAACTTTTAGTTTTGGCCACCCCAAGATTTTAAGTGGCCCCATCTGGCCACCCCTATGAAAAATTTCTGGAGGCGCCACTGGAGCTTCTAAACTGAATGTGTGGCGCAGGACAGGAATGGGACTCATTTTGAGCCCAGGAGTTTCATGACAAAGACTAGCCCACTTTATATCATGACCTACCGTATTGAAATATTGTAATACCGTATTGGCCCAAATATAAGACGGTGTTTTTGCATTGAAATAAGACTGAAAAAGTGGGGGTCATCTTATATTCGCGGTCTAGACGTTATACTCATTCACGATGCTAGATGGCGCCAGATATCATTGAAGCGATGCTCTGTCATGACAAATCTCAGCTACTCTCAAGTTTAACCAGTTTGCATTATTTTATTGCACTATTTTTCCTTTTCAGATTTGTTTCAAGACTACAGTAACAGTTAGACTTCAATTTGATGGTTAATGCAGTTATTGCAATTTTGTTGTTTTATCACAATAGATTGGTTTATTTACATTTCAAAAATCAGAGGCCATTCATTTACGAATGTGATTGCACTTTAGTTTACATATTTAAATGTTCAGATATTAAGATTTGAATGAGGCAAAATAACATGCTTTTTCTCTCAAATATACTGTTATAATAATTTGTTTTCAGATGTACTGTAATTTTCTGTGTAAAAATTAATTTGGTGTTCAAAAAGTATTTTTTCAAACTTGAATCTTGAAAAAAAGGGGGTCGTCTTATAATTAGGGCCGTCTTATATTCTGGCCAATTCGGTAATAACTGTGCTGTCATACTCATTCATTCCTCCGGGGAGAGTCGAGATGGGGCCATACCAGCCCGGCTTCGATGGGACTCGCGCATGGCTGGATGTGTTTCGGCGCGCTCAGGTGGGGGGCCTCGGTGCCGGGATTGGCAATGGGGCAGCGTAGGGTCGATTGCCAACGGGCTTACACTCACAAGGGATTCATACGATTACTGGTTTCTAGATCACAGAGCTGATTTGTGTACACTCCACCCCTCCCAATCATTTATCTTATAGAGTCCCCCCCTTCTTTTCCTGGTCAACAGGCCCCCCACATGGTGTCAACTGAAAATACAGTACATCTAGCTGACGATGGCACCAACATATTCATAGTTAGTGTAGGCGTTTAATGTACTTCTTGTTGTTGTTTGTGTTTCTTTTTTGTTTCCTTTCTTGTGTTTCTTTTCTTTTCTTCTGTTGCCCCGTAATCCTTTCCTGTTCGCTGCTTTGTCTTGATAAACGAGGTATGTTTAAAAAAAATAAAAAATGCTGTCAAGTGATTAAATTTTTTTTTAATCGCATGCTGTTAATAGTAAACTTGCGAATAGTGGCATTTTTTAATGCAAAAATTATATATTTTAATTTTTAAATACACCTATTAGCACAGGAGTTGACCAATGTGCTTACCTTATATCAATCAAACTTAAGCCTCATTAGAAACAAGAAAAGAGTTACATTACATTTGGAAGGATGAATTAAAGAGTATTACAACACCTGGGGAAATGCTTATATTCCATCATTTATCCATAAACGCATGCCTTTTGGATTCATATCATGCCACTTCGTGTAATTAGACACATCCAAAATTTGAATATGATGAAAAGCTTCAGTTTTGTACACAGTTGACACATGTGTCATTCAAAACACCTGCAAAAAATGTCTCGGCATTTAAAAAGTCAGTCTAATGTATAAGATAAAATTATAGATAGTACCCCAAAAATAAAATGGACCCCGCTGCTTCAACGAAAACTCAATATTTATCAGATACCTGAACACATGTCTTAAGGCTCCCCTGATGCAGGTTGGAGGTCAATTGATTATTTTCCCGATGAGGAGGAGTCTTTCTCATAAAAAAGGGTGTTTCCTGTTCCCACTAGGGGGCGCCAGGCCTAATGGGTAATATTTCAATGCAGTCATGTTAAGGCCGGGATACCTCTCGTGCATGCTAGATATGAAAAAAATTTTCACCTTGTATAAAAAAAATAAAAAAAAACGCCCGACTTTGATACCCTGCCCAGGTCAGGCCTGTGAATGAAAACTCACCATTTTGATAACTTAACATCTCATATGTCCCATGAACAGTCTCACCAATTTTGAGGAGGATCCAACTAACTGCCTAGGCACAATGGTCTCAAACTTGCATGCTGCTTATTGACTAAAATTGCATGTTTTTTAACATTAAATCCAAAATATCCGATTTCCTGTTGGGTTTGGAATATGGGTCTGAGACTTTTTTGGAGGACTTTTGCACAACATATTGACTCCCCAAATTTCATCGCTCTACGTTGAAAAAACCTAAATCGAGAGGCCTTTTTGAAAATTTCAAAGGGGCGCCATTGAGCCATTTTGCTACATTTTTTCGCAACGTTGCAAAATTAGCGAAATTTACGCATGTATGTGCACATTTTGGTGAGTTTTTGAGCATGTTTAAGCCTTCAATTGGCCATTTTCATTTGCCATGAAGAATAAATAAAAATCATTTGCATTCCATCCATTTTAGGGTAGTTCGCGCCCACCATTCCACCTCAGAGTGCCATGTTTTGGGTTAAAATGCCAAAGTTATGTTTTGACTGAGAAGATGGATTTTGCCCCAATCTTCTGTCTTTGTGCCCAAAAATAGTGAGCTTCGGGCGGCCGTGACAGAAGCACCAAGTACCTGGAGCCTCCATGCTGGAGGCTTTAGGTGCTCAAAAACAGTCAAATTCTTTCATTCTAAACCTTCATTCACAGTTTACTGTATCTGTGCATTGCAGTAATAAATGACAGTGCCACATTTTGGTCTAAAAAAGACAGCCAGCCAAGGGGATTTCACCCCGAGCTGTGCTTTTGCCCACCTATAGAGCGTTTTGGGCGGCCATGACAGTTGCTCAACACACCAGTAGATTCATCTTTGTACTTTCATTCACACATGCAGCCATTAAAACCCAACATTTTACCGCAAGTTCAAGTCAACAGGATGATATTTTCTCTCAGAGCTGACGGCATTGAGAGCGCGTCGCCGGGGTCTTGAATTCAAACTACTGGATGCTAGAAAGGCAATAATTTATCGCACAAAGGGTAGCTGGCGTTAATGCAGTTATATTAATGAGTTTAACTGACAGGTTCATTAAAAATCTATATTACGACCGGCCCACCGGGAAGTGTCCCAATCCTCCCGATTAGCCACTCCGTGCCTGGTGTGGCTCAACTGCTTGAACTTTTTCCACATCGCTCACTAAATAAGTCGGACTCTGGTGGAAAGAGGGACCATCATCCTCTAGTGCTAAGCTTGGCCCAATTTTGCACCTCCGCTCGCAAGTGATAGAGCTCTATCAGTTCTGACAGCTCCCTACAGCCTACTGGGATTTGAGAACTCCCTCATTTCGCCCCCAAAACACTCACAGGCACACCCCCACGCGCACACATGCACACACACTCCTCTGCTGTCTTTCTCAAATGGACGAAGGACAGGGATGAAAAGCGGAACGAAAGCTGTCAAAGCAAAGAAAAGAACGGGTTTGAAGATATCTGTCAGTAATGTTAGGACAATAGTAGACTTTGTCGCTGGTTTCATGATTGGCTTGTTTTTAATTGGAAACAGACAGCTAATCACATTGGGAGCAACCTCTCCACAACTCTAAAGCATTGTTGTCTCCTGGAGGCAATCACCATGAAGACACTGTCTCATTGAGTTCTTGGTGTGCAAACTTAAGTCCATACAAATTGCTTCTGATGCAAGTGAACTTTGAGTAGAAATGACTGCTAAGTAAATACAAGCTCAGCAAAAATCCTTTGATATATGTACCGAGTGAGTATGCCCCCCACCCACCCAGACAAGCAGACTTGTCCTTTTTAACAGCTGGAAGTAAGAAATCCATGCTTCGATGTTAAAAGGTCTCAGTTGGAAGTGAGTTAACAATTCCAGAAACATATCGAATTAAAGCAAACACTGACAGTTAACACATCTTAAATTTATTTTCAGAGTCGCAGAAACCAAACTAATTGCAATAGGAACTAAACCAGACGTTTGTTTTTAAGTGAAAATGGTTAAAGTTGTTTGGATTGTGGGGAGCAGAATCCTAATGGTCCATAGGTTTGGTCTCAACATACAGTTCCTGACAAAAGTCTTGTCACTTATCCATTTTGTAAAAACAATTGCTAATAACCTGACTTTTATTTATTCAATTGGTTTCAGAAATGTCTCATATGAAAGCTAAGGCCCTCCCAAATAATGTTTAATGTACAAAAATATATATTTGTTTCACTGAAAAAAGATTTATCATTTGATTAAGAAATAAAGGTCAGATTTTGGCAAAACAAAAGTTTTGTCGCCTACAGAAAGTAGTGTGAAAATTGAACCAAAAATGTACTTCAAATACAAAAAATATGTTACATAACATAAGCGAATTAAGTAGTGGAGCTGTGAGATCCAAATTTAATATTTTGTATGACTTCCATGAGATTCGGCAAGGATTCATACAATTTATTGATGAATTCATTTGGAACATCAAAGAAAGCAGTCTTGCATGCCTCCCAAAGTTCATCAACATTCTTGGGTTTCGTCTTCCATGCTTCCTCTTTCATCCTACCCCAGACATGTTCAATGATGTTCATGTCTGGTGACTGGGCTGGCCAGTCCTGGAGGATTTGATCTTCTTTGCCTTGAGGAACTTTGAGGTAGAGATTGAAGTATGCGATGGAGCACCATCCTGCTGCAGAATTTGTCCCCTTTTATGGTTAGGAATGTAAGAGGCAGCTAAGATTTCTTGATATTTCAGACTATTTATGTTGCCTTCCACCCTGCAGATCTCTCGCACACCCTATTTATCTGCAGACAATTAAAAAACCATGTGGCATTTGCCGAGGTCCACAGCCTGTCAAAAGGATGGACACTGGAAAAGTGGCAAAAGGTGGATTTTTCAGATCAATCTTCCATTGAATTACATCACAGTCGCCGCATATATTGCAGGAGACTACTGGAGCCCGCATGGATTCGAGATTCACTCAGAAAACCGCAAAGTTTGGTGGTGGCAAAATCATGTTCAGGGGTTACATCCAGTATGGTGTGTGCGAGAGATCTGCAGGGTGGAAGGCAACATAAATAATCTGAAATTTCAACAAATCTTAGCTGCCTCTTACATTCCTAACCATAAAAAGGGACAAATTCTGCAGCAGGATGGTGCTCCATCGCATACTTCAATCTCTACCTCAAAGTTCCTCAAGGCCAAGAAGATCAAGATCCTCTAGGACTGGCCAGCCCAGTCAACAGACATGAACATCATTGAGTAGGCCTGGGGTAGGATGAAAGAGGAAGCATGGAAGACGAAACCCAAGAATTTTGATGAACTTTGGGAGGCATGCAAGACTGCTTTCTTTGATGTTCCTGATGACTTCATCATTAAATTGTATGAATCCTTGCCGAATCTCATGGAAGTCATACAAAATATTAAATTTGGATCTCACAGCTCCACTACTTAATTCGCTTATGTTATGTAACATATTTTTTGTATTTGAAGTACATTTTTGGTTCAATTTTCACACTACTTTCTGTAGGCGACAAAACTTTTGTCTTGCCAAAATTTGACCTTTATGTCTTCATTAAATGATGACTCTTTTTTCAGTGAAACAAATATAGTTTTGTACATTCTACATCACTTGGGAGGGTCTTCGCTTTCATATGAGCCATTTCCGAAACCAATTGATTAATTAAAAGTCAGGTTATTAGCAATTGTTTCTACGAAATGGATAAGCGACAAGGCTTTTGTCAGGGACTGGATACAGTGTATCACAAAAGTGAGTACACCCCTCACATTTTATATATATATGTATATCTTTTGATGGGATAACACTGACAAAATGACACTTTGACACAATGAAAAGTAGTCTGTGTGCAGCTTTTATAATAGAGTTCATTTGTTTCTCAAAATAACTCAAAATATAGCCATTAATATCCAAACCCCTGGCAACAAAAGTGAGTACACCGTATGGAAACTACGTACAGTATATCCCCAAATGTCCAAATTGAGTACTGCTTGTCATTTTCCCTCCAAAATGTCATGTGACTCGTTACAGGAGTGCTGTCAGCATTGTTGCTGCAGAGATTAAAGAGGTGGGGGTTCAGCCTACCAGCAAACAGTTTGCTGAAGACATGTCAACAAAGCACATGGATTACTGGGCCCATTTCCTATGTTCTGATGAGACGGGCGGGCTTTCTTGTGTACCGTCTTCAGAAGAGTCTTCCTTCTGGGGTGACAGCCATGCACACCAATTTGATGTAGTGTGCGGCATATGGCCTGAGCACTAATAGAATGACCCCCCCACCTCTTCAATCTCTGCAGCAATGCTGACAGCACTCCTGTAACGAGTCACATGACATTTTGGAGGGAAAATGACAAGCAATACTCAATTTAGACATTTAGGGATGTACGTAGTTCCCATGTGGTGTACTCACTTTTGTTGCCAGCGGTTTGGATATTATTGGCTATATTTTGAGTTATTTTGAGGGGAGAATAAATGAACTCTATTATATAAGCTGCACACAGACTACTTTTCATTGTGTCAAAGTGTCATTTTGTCAGTGTTGTCCCATGAAAAGATATACCATATTGGCCCAAATATAAGACGGCTTTGATTATAAGATGACCCCCTCTTTTTCAAGACTAAGGTTCGAAACACCAAATTAATATTTATACAGAAAATAATTACAGTACATCTGAAAAAAATGATTATAACAATATACAGTATTAGAGAGAAAAAGCATGCTATTTTGCCTCATTCAAATCTTAATATCTTAACCTTTAAATATGTAAACTAAAGTGCAATCACATTCGTAAATGAATGGCTTCTGGTTTTTGAAATGTAAATTAACTAATCTATTGGGATAAAACAACAAAATTGCAATAACTGCATTAACCACCAAAGTGAGGTCTAACTGTAACTGTAGTCTTGAAGCACATCTGAATAAGGAAAAATATTGCAATAAAATAATGCAAACTGGTTAAGCTTGAGAGTAGCTGAGATCTGTCATGACGGAACATCGCTTCAATGATATCTGGCGCCATCTAGCGTCGTGAATGGGTATAATGTCTCGACCGCGAATATAAGACGACCCCCACTTTTTCAGTCTTATTTCAATGCAAAAAACCACGTCTTAAATTCAGGCCAATACGGTACAACACGGTTCTAAAGAAATGCGAGGGGTGTACTCACTTTTGTGATACACTGTATGTTGCTCTTCGTTTTGTTTTATTTTTGCCTGCTTTTGCTCAGTCGTGGAAGTGTACACTCTCCCTAGTGCTGGAATCCAAATGATTCTCATCATGTCTGCTTTTAGTTACAATTTGGATTCCGACAAAGGTGAAGGTAAAGCGGCATTATAATATCACCTTGACCTCCATATTGCAGTGGGCATACTCTCTTCACTTCTTCCAGCTGTTACGTCTCACAGTTTCCACCTGACTCATTTCTGCCTTTGTCTTCAATTGTTTCTAACCTTTGACTCGGCGCGCCACTCTTAATCCCTTTTTCGATTCAAGGAAGGATGGAGGCTGAATTATTCAGTATTCATATTTCCATCTTCATCATCCCTCCACACTCAACTCTGACCTAAAAAAAAGCTGCCTTTCTTTCACTCGATGAATTACTATCCCATCTTCTGTGAGACCTTGCCAATCTATTAATCTAACTTGCCATTTACTGTCTTTTCTCTGCAGCTCTGTTAAAGGTTGGCTGCCTCTCCTCTCTCTCAATCTGTCACTCAGTCTTTGTGTGCAAATCCCACATCTTACTCCTCCAGACTGAAATATTCAATTTGGATGCCATTTGTTTCACACTTGGCAATAGGGGATATGTGCGCTGTCCTTTGAATAAACTGGGGCTCTAATCACCAAATGCACTCACCCTTCACCCTGACCAGTCTTAACATTGGCCTGTCATGAAACCGCATTTAGTTTGCACATTACTGGCTTAACACTGAAATAGTGCATGTACTATGTGTGAAGAGAATTTTAGAATACCGTATTTTCACGACCATAATGCATCTGAAAGTCCAAAATTTTCTCCAAATTAGACAGTGCGCTTAATAATGTGGTGGGCTTAATGTGTGGACTGAGTACCAAAATGTTCAGCAGGGCCGAGAACGAAAAGAGGTATTTGGTATATGGCAAAAAGGCTTTTGGCATATGGCATATTTTTTTTTTTTTTGGTATATGGCAAATGGCTTTTGGCATATGGCATTTTTTTTGTCACATTGCATTTTTTTTGGTATATGGCCAATGGCTTTTGGCATATGGCCGATTTTTTGGGCATATGGTATTTTTTTGGTATATGGAAAAATGGCTTTTGGCATATAGTATTTTTTGGTATACGGCAAATGGCTTTTGGCATATGGCTTTTTTTTTTATATAAGGCAAAATAGTTTTTGGCATATGTCTGATTTTTTTGGCAAATGGCATTATTTCGGTATATGGAAAAATGGCTTTTGCCATATGACATTTTTTTTGACACATGGCATTTTTTTGGTATATGGCCAATGGCTTTTGGCATATGGCCGATTTTTTGGGCATATGGTATTTTTTTGGTATATGGAAAAATGGCTTTTGGCATATAGTATTTTTTGACACATGGTATTTTTTGTATATGGCAAATGGCTTTTGGCATATGGCATTTTTTTGGTATAAGGCAAAATGGTTTTTGGCATATGTCTGATTTTTTTTTGGCAAATGGCATTATTTCGGTATATGGAAAATGGCTTTTGCCATATGACATTTTTTTGACACATGGCATTTTTTTGGTATATAGCAAATGGCTTCTGGCATATGACATTTTTTCTTTGGTATAAGGCTAAATAGCTTTTGGCAGATGGCATTTTTTTAGTATATGGAAAAATGGCTTTTGGCATATGGCATTTTTTTGACACATGGCATTTTTTGGTATTTGGCAAATGGCTTTTGGCATATTTCTTTTTTTTTTTTTTTGGTATAAGGCAAAATGGGTTTTGGCATGTGTCATTTTTTTGGTATAAGGCAAACTTGCTTTTCGCATATGGTCGTTTCTTTTGGTATGAGCCAAAATGGCTTTTGGCATACGTCATTTTTTGTATAAGGCAAAATGGCTTTTGGCATATGGCCGATTTTTTGGCATATGGTATTTTTTGGGCATATGGCAAAAAGACTTTTGGCATATGGCAGTTTTTTTGTATAAGGCAAAATGGCTTTTGACATATGGCTTTTTTTTTTTGACACGGCATTTTTTGGTATATGGCAAATGGCCTTTGGCATATGGCCAATTTTTTTGACATATGGCAAAATGGCTTTTGGCATTATGGCCGATTTTTTTTGGCATATGGCATTTTTTATACACATGGCATTTTTGGTATATTGTATATGGCAAATGGCTTTTGGCATATTTCTTTTTTTTTTTGTATAAGGCAAAATGGCTTTTGGCATACGGCATTTTTTTGACACATGGCATTTTTTGGTGTAAGGCAAATGGCTTTTGGCATCTGGCCGAATATTTTGGCATATAGTATTTTTTTGGTATATGGAAAATGGCTTTTGGCATATGGCATTTTTTTGACAAATGGCATTTTTTGGGAAAGGTCAAATGACTTTTGGCATATGTCATTTTTTTGATATAAGGCAAAAGGCTTTTGGCATATGGCCGATTCTTTTGGTATGAGGCAAAATGGCTTTTGGCATTATGGCTGATTTTTTCATAAATCCTTCATAAATACTTCATTAATCCTTTGTCATGAATAGACAAACCTAAGTGCACTTGTCCTCGGTGTATTTAGCATTTCTTCAGATGATTGCGACAAACATCAGTGTTCAAGTTGCGGATATTTAAAAGATGACTTACAAAATGCTTTTTTTTTTTTTTTTGCCACGCAGTCTAAATGCTATTCAAATACACTCATCCATGAAAACTAAATTGCTAACAGTTGACTTAATGCACCATCACCACCTCAAAGATTTTCTACTGCACAGAAAAATATGAATCGATGAAAGCGTCACTCTCCGATTCCACTAATGCTCTCCACTACCTTAACACTCACAAACATTCATCCTTTGGGCCCATCTAATCTGTAATGGCACACTTTCCAAGTCCTCAAGTAACACCTCCGCTCCAACTGCAAATGGCGACAATCCGTTGCCCGGGGAACAAACTTGTTCTTGGCCTCTGTCATGCAAATCCATATGAAAAAGGGCAGAAAAATCAAGGAAGCCGATCAAGGCACTTAGCACACTGTTACGCCGTTGACTAAATTCAGCACTGTAACACGCTTTTCATTGGAGAGAAGGTCACCAACATCAGGAAGACATTACAAGAAAAACTAGTTTGCATTAAAAAAAAAAAAAGAGAAAGAATAAAAACTCTTTGTTCTTGCATCTAAAAGAATTGATAGAAAGAGGAAAAATGGGAATGACTCGTCTGGCAAATTAAATCTACTAGACCCTGTGCGTGCCCCTCACAGGGGTATTTTCTCCTCGGTGGCTTTAGAACACCCTTCCTCCTTCTAATGGAAGGGAAGCAGAACAGATGGGACACAAATTGCACTTTCATACACCTCAAGGTTCAAGGCAATTTCCCCTCTGCGCCTGTGAAGTTCTCGGATTGCCTCTCCATCCTTTGAGCCGCTCACTAATCAAAGGGGTTTGGGTTTGTTCAGTGCCCCGACTTGTTCTCTCTCTCTCTCTCTTTCCCACTGACGTGAACACAAAAGCATACACACACAACACCTAAGTGCAACCGCATACCCATAAAAGCACTTTTCACATTGACCACCCCTCATGTTTTGACTAGTCATCTGTGGGAATCATTTTAATGATGACGGTGTTACCATCAAAGACAATTTCTCAGAACAACAGAGGGATGATGAATGTTTTTCAAAACCTAATATTTGCTCTTAAAGGCACGCATACATTTGGATGTGCTTCTAAGAGCAGGTCATTTTCTCACCTTTGCTTATGGTTGGGATTACCAGTGTTGTAAATAATGGTGTTACAGTGGGGCAAATAAGTATTTAGTCAACCACGAATTGTGCAAGTTCTCCCACTTGAAAATATTAGAGAGGCCTGTAATTGTCAACGTGGGTAAACCTCAACCATGAGAGACAGAATGTGGGAAAAAAAACATAAAATCACATTGTTTGATTTTTAAAGAATTTATTTGCAAATCATGGTGGAAAATAAGTATTTGGTCTATACCAAAAGTTCATTTCAATACTTTGTTGTGTACCCTTTTGTTTTCCGAAATTTCCAGGGTCGCGGTGAGTCCGTAACAGGCACACTTTTGCTCAATAGACGATGTTTATTAATTAGAAAATGCAGAATAAATGAGATTTATTGATTACAATCCCACAAGAGCAAGCAAACAAGTATCAACAAATGTCAACGCTGACGCTAGACTTGAGCTTGTCAACCCCAGAATCCCCGCGTTACCGTTACAGCAAAACAAAATGTCCCTTTAGCAATGAAAATCGCTTACCGTGACAAGTGAGTGGGAAGCCAGCAACACTCCAGTAAAGCGGCAAAGGGACAAAGCCAGGCGATCCGTACGTGACCCACTGGCGGACCTCTCACTTGTCACGGTAAGCGATTTTCATTGCTAAAGGGACATTTTGTTTTGCTGTAACGGTAACGCGGGGATTCTGGGGTTGACAAGCTCAAGTCTAGCGTCATCGTTGACATTTTTTGATACTTGTTTGCTTGCTCTTGTGGGATTGTAATCAATAAATCTCATTTATTCTGCATTTTCTAATCAATAAACATCGTCTATTGAGCAAAAGTGTGCCTGTTACTGATTCACCGCGAACCTGGAAATTTCGGAGGTTCACCAGCGGGTCACGTACGGATCGCCTGGCTTTTGTCCTTTTGACGCTTTACTGGAGTGTTGTTGGCTTCCCACTCGTTTGTCACGGTAAGCGATTTTCATTTCTAAGGGACAACTAGTTGTGCTGTAACGTAACGCGGGGATTTTCAGATTGACAAACTCAAATCTAGCATCACGTTACCATTTGTTTGCTTGTTTTTGATATCTGTTTGCTTGCTTTTGTGGGATTAATCAATAAATCTCATTTATTCTGCATTTTATGATTTTCTGATCGTCTATTTAGCAAAAGTGTGCCTGTTACTGATTCACCGTGAAGCTGGAAATTTCGGAAAACACCTTTGTTGGCAATAACGGAGGCCAAACGTTTTCTGTCACTCTTTACAAGCTTTTCATACACTTTTGCTGGTATTTTGGCCCATCCTCCATGCAGATATCCTCTAGAGCAGTGATGTTTTGGGGCTGTCGTTGGGCAACACTTGGGACTTTCAACTCCCTCTTCACCCCGTGGCGTCAAAATGATAAGAACGGGGAGCAAAAATTCCAGAACCACATGGGGGGACCTAGTGAATGACCTACAGAGAGCTGGGACCACAGTAACAAAGGCTACTGTCAGTAACACAATGCGCCGCCAGGGACTCAAATCCTGCACTGCCAGATGTGTCCCCCTGCTGAAGAAATTACACGTCCAGGCCCGTCTGCAGTTCACTAAAGAGCATTTGGATGATCCAGAAGAGGACTGGGAGAATGTGTTATGGTCAGAAGAATCCAAAATAGAACTTTTTGGTAGAAACACAGTTTCTCCTGTTTGGAGGAGAAAGAATACTGAATTGCATCCGAAGAACACCATACCCACTGTGAAGCATAGGGGTGGAAACATCATGTTTTGGGGCTGTTTTTCTGCAAAGGGACCAGGACGACTGATCTGTGTAAAAGAAAGAATGAAGTGGGCTATGTATCGAGAGATTATGAGTGAAAATCTCCTTCCATCAGCAAGGGCATTGAAGATGAGACGTGGCTGGGTCTTTCAGCATGGCAATGATCCCACACACACAGCCAGGGCAACAAAGGAGTGGCTTCGTAAGAATCATTTCAAGGTCCTGGAGGGGCCTAGCCAGTCTCCAGATCTCAACCCCATAGAAAATCTGCGGAGGGAGTTGAAAGTCCCTGTTGCCCAACGACAGCCCCAAAACATCTCTGCTCTAGAGGAGATCTGCATGGAGGAATGGGCCAAAATACAAGCCACAGTATGTGAAAAGCTTGTGAAGAGTTACAGAAAACGTTTGGCCTCTTTTATTGCCAACAGAGGGTACATAATAAAATATTGAGATGAACTTTTGGTATGCACCAAAAACTTATTTTCCACCATGATTTGCAAATAAATTATTTAAAAATCAAACAATGTGATTTTCTGGGGTGGAGTGGAGCCTCGTTAGACCTCGTAAGAAGAAGTTAGACCTCTTTGACAGCTAGAAATCTTGCTTGTTTATAGGTGACCAAATACTTATTTTCCACTCTAATTTGGAAATAAATTCTTTAAAAATCAAACAATGTTATTTTCTGTTTTTTGTTTTCACATTCTGTCTCTCATGGTTGAGGTTTACCCATGTTGACAATTACAGGCCTCTCAAATATTTTCAAGTGGGAGAACTTGCACAATTAGTGGTTGACTAAATACTTATTTGCCCCACTGTATTTTTCCAGAAGTGAGTAATCTAATGAATTACTTTTCCCATTTTTGCACCGTTACTGAGGATGTGAAGGATCGCGTAACAATGATTTGCTTGAAAATGTAAATGTAACTGTACTTCAAATACAAAAATATGTTACATAACATAAGCGAATTAAGTAGTGGTAATGTGAGATCCAAATTTGATATTTTGTATGACTTCCATGGCTTGAAGGACTGCATCCATGTGGTTCGGCAAGGATTCATACAATTTATTGATGAAGTCATCAGGAACATCAAAGAAAACAGTCCTGCATGCTCCCGAGTTCATCAACATTCTTGGGTTTCGTCTTCCATGCTTCCCCTTTCATCCTACCCAGACATGCTCAATGATGTTCATATCTGGTGACTGGGCTGGCCAGTCCTGGAGGATTTGATCGTCTTTGCCTTGAGTAACTTTGAGGTAGAGATTGAAGTATGCGATGGAGCGCCACCCTGCTGCAGAATTTGTCCCTTTTTATGGTTAGGAATGTAAGATGCGTGTAAGATTTGTTGATATTTCAGACTATTTATGTTGCCCTCCACCCTGCAGAGCGCTCGCACACCCCATACTGGATGTAACCCCAGACCATGATTTTGCCACCACCAAACTGGATTGAGCTGGACTTATTTATTTTTTGTGTATTAAAAGTGCCTAAGTGGAAATCTGCTCCCTTTTTTACGTTTTATGCACTCATCCTACCCTGCCACGTGTTGCAAATTACGGCATTGGCGTCATTTTTGGATATACAGTTTATACGTAAAATAGATGTGTAACTGCCCGGTTTTTGCTCTTTTAACAAAGAATTGAGACAGTTTTACATCCATATCTACAAACAATTCAGTGATTGAAGCATTTGCAGGAATTTTCTTCTTCATTTACACATGGAGGCGGCTAATCTTCGTAACTGACTGGCCTCATAGTTGGCAATATTTAGACGAAATAAATGCTACCTGCACATTTTTTTTGTTTTTAACCAAGAATCGGGACTGTTTTACGTCCATATCTATGAAGAATTCAGGGATTTAAGCATTTATTCACATGAATTTTCGCCAGAAAAGCTCTGTTTACGTCAGGCGGCTGCTAGCCTCATTCGCTAACAGAGTAACATTGTACTTCGACATGTATACGTAAAAAAAACGCTAACTGGACGGTTTCTTTGCTTTTAACCAAGAATCGAGGCAGTTTTACGTCCATATCTATGAAGAATTCGGGGATTTAGGCGTTTATTCACATGAATTTTCGCGGGAAAAGCTCTGTTTACGTCAGGCAGCCGCTAGCCTCATTCGCTAACAGTATATAGTGTATAATGATCATAAAGGGCTATTCTATTCTATAATAAGTTGTGATTGTATATATAATTTATTCAGGTGTAGGTCAGAGCAACGACCGGACAGGAAGGGGTGAGCAATGCCGCTCCAAGCCACGGATTTCTCGCTACATTTTTTGGGACATAAGAAATAGCTAATACCGTACTACAGTATGATGGTAATTTTTGTGCTTTTGAAAATGGGACGTTTTCATACCGCGGTAAACCTTGAAACTGGTAACCGGCTCATGCTTAATTGTGATCTCATCGAGGCTCGGACCGAGTACTGGCTCTGTGTACTCATGGTTCAGTCCGAGGAAGGATGGAGAAAAATGGATACTATCTTGCGCCAGGTGACGGAACTGTCAGGGCAGGTGACTGATCTGTAGAGGCAGACCGCGACTATTGGCAATGACTTAAGGGACCTGAAATCTCGCCTACGCCATAAGAGCACGAATTTGACTGAAGAACAACGGTATTTGGACATATTAAATTACTTATTCGGCTTAATTTGATTATAATTTTCCTTTACTTTCTCGAACACCCTTATCTTCCCCCACCCCTCCCTTCTCCTGGGGAGAGCCGCGCAGATGATCTTTTGCCATAGATCTCTTCCCAAGGCCGGTCGCAGGGTTCTGCGACTCTTATTTTTTTCTACAGACACGTACAAATACTGATACACTTGCGCACACACACTCACACAACCCCTCCCCCCCTTCAGTCCGCCACCGCCTTTTTCTCACTATCACTGATTCCCCCCCAGCCATGACTGGTAGTTCTCCTTTTTTTTTTCGTACCAAAAAATCCCTGCTCCTGACCTGTGAGTTGTGTCATACCCATGTCGTATGATATGTGTGTGTCTACTTTTAACTTGCTATGTAATTTCTGAAGAAGAGAGATAAGCGGCAACGCGGGACAAAGTCTGCGGCGGCCCGATGCTCACTCATCGAACGGAATTTCGTTGCATCTGTTGTCATCTTGTGAGAGCTGGTGTCAATGAGAAATAAATCTGAATCTGATCTGATTGTGCGAAATTATAAAAAAAGTGAAATTCTTCAAGCAGTGTTGAAACCATTCTCTTTGATTTGCTGTCTGAGCATCCTTGAATCTGGAGGGGCTACTGAGAAAGTAATAAATACTTGCAGCAATATTGTTTACAGCTTCATTAACAAACAAACATTAGCGCCCATTTGACTAAATACTGCTGACAGAGAATATGGTGATCAATCTCCATAGCAACCGTGCCCATTAATTAATATTGCACTTGGAGATTTAGACAGATGATGATTATTATGGAGTGGGCACTTTTTGTGTGTATGTGTGGTGGTGGTGGATGCACACGCAAGGTTACCACAGTGCACCATCCTTCATTTCTGGCCTTTGTCCCGCACCAAGAGGCATATAGCCTCGCTCTGTATACGAACCACGTGGTTAACTGTGTCCCCAAAGCAATTACGGCCAATTGTGGAGCTAGTTAGTAATTAGTGGATTAAATGTAATGAGTCGGCCGTTGCCATGGCGATTGAATTTTTCAATAATACTTGTCAGAATGGAGAGCCCTTTAAAAAGAGCGAGCGAGGAGGGGGTTAGGGGTAGTGGTTCTAACAGATGGAGGCAGGTACAGGTCCAGTCCATTTACCGCTATCATTAGTTTGTTATTGAATGCAATTAGTACTTTTGTTGCACACTTTAAAATGGAGGAAAAGAAGCAAAAAAAAAAAAAAGAAAAAACATTGTAATTAACCTACAAAAATCAATGTAAGTGCAAACCTCAGCATGAAATGCAGCCTGTTTGTTTATGGGAAAGAGCAGCCGGTTGGCTTGAAATCAACCACGGACTCATTCTCAAGGTCTCCCTCCACCTGCTCTTTAGTGTTTGGGATTTTATTTTGAGCAAGTTGTGTGCACTTAGCTTAAATGTTTTTCGCTCGACTGTCAGCTGTAGTTATTTGCTCACTCATATGCATACTGCACATATACATTACCATCTGTGCTTTTTCGTCCCTTCAGGACCTGGCATATTGAGAAGACTCATATTGAGAAGGATAATGGATTCCAAACTACAGCATTTCATATCCTGTGTAATTTGATCGCTATTTAGTCTGGATATCTGATGCCCGGCTCCTCTCCCTTTATGAAAGCACGTGTGCAAACGGGGCCCGAATCCCAAAATGATTTATGGCAGATTCATGAAGAGAGGCCAAGGAGAGAGAAACAGATTAGGTAGAAATCTGGAGAGATAAAGATGAGACGTCTGTCTGCCGCTGAGGGCAGCGAGACAAGTCCCGTCTATATCAAGCTCAGGGAAATGTGCTCAGGGCCCTGACAGACAGCGTAGAACCATCTCACAGCTGACACAGACATCATCTTTCGTTTCTCCTCCTTGGGCAAGGGGAGAGCTTTGACATTGCCAATTATAAAGTCTTTAGGGTGGCCTTGTACTTCATCTAGCTTCATATTTCACTCCTACTTTGAAATATTTCCTCGTGTTATGTACGATTGCATTTGCTAGTTCATGTACAGTGAGGAGAATAAGTATTTGGACACCCTGCGATTTTGCAAGTTCTCCCACTTACAAATGATGGGCGGGTTTGAAATTTTCATGGTAGGTGCTTGTCCACTGTGAGGGACAATCTAAAGAAAAATAAATCCAGAAATTACAATGTATGATTTTTTTAACAATTTATTTGTATTATACTGCTGCAAATAAGTATTCGAACACCTGTCTACTGGCTAGCATTGTGAGCCTCAAAGACCTGTTAGTCCAAGTCCAACGAACAAGTGGAGTGGAGGTAGCCTTTAAAGGCTACGTTCATACTACAGGTCTTAATGCACGAATCCGATTTTTTCGTGTTTTTCCGACTCGAGTGAGGCATTAACTTGACGTTCTGAACGTGACAAGTCGCATAGAACTGGACCATTTCAAATCCGATCTGGGTCACTTTCGTATGTGGTTCAAATCCGATCCGGGCCACATTTTTCCAGACTGTCGCAGCGGTCTGTACTGTCCAGTCTCCGGAATCGGAATTCATGCACTAATTACGTCAGCAAACAGCAAGAGGCACGAAGGACGGCAGCGATGCAGGCATTATTGCCTAGCTTGAACTCTGCTTTTAAGCACGAAGCGGGCTTGACCACAATCATAAAAAAATAAAATGAAGAAAAGGATAACCCTCTCAATTTTCGATTTTAATTCTGTGTGCCGAATGAGCAATATTTCATTATTGCACACATGGCCGAGTCGGGGCAAACTGACGCACCCACGTCATTTCACGCACACACGTCAAGGCTTATGTGTGTGCATGTATGCGTTCCATCAGTCCACATAAACTTTGAAAATAAAACTAAACGTGGATTATTAATGTCTGTTATTTGTGTCCTCTTTTTAATGAGCAAAATATGATAATCCCTGGAATGACGGATGACAGCCAACATGTGTGGTCATTTGTTTTGATGCTTCTGCGCATGCGGGTCGTCTTGCTCAGCGCGTGTCGGACTACGAATTAGTGCGCATGCGTGATACTTGAATGGTCTCAATGGACAAAGGCAGTCTGAACGGGCATGCCAAAAAAACGGATATGACAAAAAATTGGATTTGTGCATTAAGACCTGTAGTATGAACGTAGCCGTAGACCAGTTTGAGGCGGTTAGCTGCATATAAACACCTGTCCACCCCATACAATCATAAAGACACCAATTACTAACATGGTCAAGAGCTGTCCAAAGACACCAGAGACAGAATTGTAGACCACTACAAGGCTGGAAAGGGTTATAGTGTTAGGGCTCCTTGATTGCAGGCTGGAAACCAGACGGGCGAAGACGCCGACAGCTGCAAGCCATCGAAATCAGCCGCCTCTTTAAGCCAGCTTGTCGTTGCCGCTCGTCGCCAGACCAAACTTTCAGTTATCCCGTCAGTGAAGTCCAGCATTCAGGTATTTACCACATCAATTCTTACCCGGCTAATCAGACCTCTTGTTCTGTCCCAGAATTCCCCGTGCCTGCTCCCAGAATTGTACCGACGCCTGATTGACCTCCTGTCAACACCTGCCAGCTACACGGCAAGTGCACGTGCGGTATTGTGACGTGTGCTCAAATAAACTTTTGAAAATCACCACAGCCACCCTTGTCTGCTTTGGGGTCCACTTCCTAGCGCACCCTAACATATAGGGCAATTGCCAAGCAGATTGGTGATATAAGATCCACCGTTGGAGCAATTATTAGAAAAGGGAAGAAGCTAAACATGACTGTTAATCTCTCTTGGACGGGGGCTCCAAGATCCACTTAGTAGGGTCTCAATGATCCTAACAATGGTGAGGAATCAACCAAGAACTACACAGGAGGTGCTGGTCAATGACCTGAAAGGAGCTGAGACCAGTAATTCCAAGGTTACTGTCGTTAATACACTAAGACGTCATGGTTTAAAATTATGCATGGCACGGAGGGTTCCCCTGCTTAAACCAGCACATGTCCAGGCTCAAGGTTTGCCAATGACCATTTGGATGATCCAGAGGAGTCATGGGAGAAAGCCATGAGGTCATATGGGATCAAAATGGAACTTTTTGGTCTTAATTCCACTCATAGTGTTTGGAGGAAGAAGAATGATGAGTACTATCCCAAGAACACCAACCCTACTGCGAAGCATGGGGTAGGTAGCATCATGCCTTGGCGGGATTTTCTGCATATGATACTAGACGACTGCACAGTATTAAGTCCACTGAGCTTGTCCACTATGTGAGACAATCTAAAAAAATACAAAAATCACAGTGTATGATTTTTTAACAATTTATTTGTATTATACTGCTGCAAGTAAGTATTTGAACACCTGAGAAAATCAATGTTCATATTTGGTACAGCAGCCTTGGATTACAATTACCGAGGTCAAACGTTTCCTGTAACTTTTCACCAGGTTTTTACAGACTGCAGCCGGAATTTTGCACCACTGCTCCACGCAGATCTTCTCTAGATCAATCAGGTTTCTGGACTGTCACTGAGAAACACAGAGGTTGAGCTTCCTCCAAAGATTTTCTATTGGGTTTGGGTCTGGAGACTGGCTGTGCCCCTCCAGAACCTTGATATGCTTTTTACGAAGCCACTCCATGGTAATTCTGGCTGTCCGCTTCAGGCCATCATGTTGGAAGACCCAGTCTCGATCATTTTCAATGCTCTAACTGAGGGAAAGAGGTTATTCCCCAAAATCTCACAATACATGGCCCTTGTGCAGAAAAACACCCTCAAAGCATGATGCTACCAAGCCCATGCTTCACAGTAGGGATGGTGTTCTTGGGATGGTACTGATAATTCTTCTTCCTACAAACACTATGAGTGGAATTAAGTTCCATTTTAATCTCATATGACCACGTGACGTTTTCCAATTACTCCTCTGGATCATCCAAGTGGTCATTGGCAAACTTAAAACGGGCCAAGACATGTGCTGGTTTAAGCAGGGGAACCTTCCGTTCCATGCATTGTTTTAAACCATGACGTCTTAGTGTATTACCATCAGTAACCTTGGAAATGGTGGTTCCAGCTCCTTTCAGGTCATTGACCAGCTCCTCCTGTGTAGTTCTTGGTTGATTTCTCACCATTCTTAGGAAAATTGAGACCCTACGAGGTAGATCTTGCATGGTGCCCGAGTCCGAGGGCGATCGAGAGTCATGTTTAGCTTCTTCCATTTTCTAATAATTGCTCCAACGGTGGATCTTATATCACCAATTCCCCTGTTACCGTTTCCAGTCTTGTAGAGGTCTACAATTCTGTCTTTGGTGTCTTTGGCCATGTTAGTGATTGGAGTCTTCCTGATTGTATGGGGTGGACAGGTGTTTATAGACCCTACTCACCTACGTCACAAAATGACACAAAAGTGTCGCTGTATCCGGCCACCATATTGTCCGTATTTTTTAGATCTATTCTCATTGTTTTCAATTAGTCGTGCAAGTTATAGAGCAATTCATGGAAGCCCCGGTGTTATCTGACGCCGTAAACTCATTGGATGCGTTGCATAAAAGGCGTTATGTGGAAAAGCTTCAGTTTATCCATTCGCCAGATCCATATTTGATGCCTAAATCGATGTTTTTCAACCCGCTGTCTTCGCCGTCTTTGCCTGACCCTGATATTTACAACTATCTTGTCCACACAAAATCAGCCTATTCTCACGAAAGTTTGAAAAACTTTAAGAGCTTGGAGGCTTATAAATGCTACATTGCTGGTTGGGTGAAACAGGTCATCGTACACGAAAATTCGGCAGGAATCTTGTGCTCGGGAAGGTGAGTTACGAAATTTTCAATTCAAAATCTATTGTTCTTGCTAACATCCACTGTCAAGTCTAATGTATTTCATGTCATTTATCAATGGAGAATAAATATGAAGTGCGATAGCACTACTCCAGATTGTCCCTAGTTGAATTTATTTTTTTGCTTTTGACCTCAATAGTGAAATTGTAAATTAATTGTATGACAACTGTCTTATTATCCCCTTATAATTATATATTTTCAGGTAGTTCATTCACAACGTCTGAGTGTATGTTGTCGGCGATTAGCCTAGCAATGATCTTAATTGTGGTTGTCAGCCCAAAACCCTCTAAATATATATTAAATGCATCTTACCTTATATAAAATGACTACTACATAATCTGTGGTAGTCATTTGGAGCCCAGTTTTCTCGTCGAATTGCAGCAGTCAATCTCGCTCTCCTCTCCGGGTCTCTCGGAATACGGTAAAACTTCAAGTCTCTCCGTCTATCTTCTCTGTTTTTGCAACCGACCGCCACACACGACTTCACCATTTTGATTATTAATGTTAACGAGCAGAAAAACACGCCATAATAGGAGGAATTTACGTAGCGGTAATGCATCAACAATGACGAGTTGACGGACAATATGGCGCGGGGGCGTGGTTGTGACGTCATGTGAGTAGGGTCTATAGTCAGGTGCGCCCTCTAGTGCAAAAATTACGGTATCTCCTTCAACATCAAGATACACCCCATGTTTTTCTACTTTTGACTCTCTTTTCAAGAGTCTATTGATTCATTGGCCTGCAAGGGACCAATCCCGCTTGTAGTGTTACCATCGCACGCCATAATAGGAGGAATTTACGAAGCGCTAATGCATTAACATGACGAGTATACGGACAACATGGCGCGGGGGCGTGGCTGTGACGTCACGTGAGTAGGGTCTCTATGCAGCTAACTGCTTCAAACAGGTCAAAAAGTCAAACGCAAAAAGTCCACTCCGCTTATTCGTTGGACTTTTTAAAGGCGACTAATGGGTCTTTGAGGCTCACAATTCTACTTAATAGACAGGTGTTCAAATACTTATTTGTAGCAGTATAATACAAATAAATTGTTAAAAAATCATACAATGTGATTTCTGGATTTTTTTGTCTCTCACAGTGGACAAGTACTGTACCTACCATGTAAATTTCAAACCCACACATCATTTCTAAGTGGGAGAATTTAATCGCAGGGTGTTCAAATACTTATTTTCCTCACTGTATCTTAGGTGGGAGGTTAATGCCATGTTTTTTTTCCATTTTGTTCTAGTTGAGTTTGTACACCCGCTCATAAATGTGGCTGAGTTCAGAATTCATGGTAAATGGGATTCATCGCACACCTGGCCCCATTTAAACTGCTTCTGATTAACCCCTAAATAAGGTTCAGATATTCTTACAAATGCTATTCAGGACTATTCATAATTCCTTCAACCTTGTCTAAATCGTTGGCTCAAAATAGCACCAAAGCATAATCCTGCGTGTGCCGTGTTCTTCAGTATAGGTTTGGTGCTCATTTGTACAAATTATGGAACTGGCCAAAATCACCAACAGCCCCCAAAATTCCACCTTGTTTTTCCAGAGAATTTTAAAGAGAACCTCGGACTTAAAGACTTGTAAGCTCTAATAAGCCACAATTGTTCTCTTTTACTAAAATATGTTATTAGAAACACATATATTATTGCTATTAATTAGAAATCTGTAATGTTTAGTACATGTTTTGACCTCCGGGGGCGCCATGTTTCACACGCTCAATGCACGATTTTGTCACATTCTGCTGCTGGTCAGGTTGTTTTGTTACAGAGCTGTGAAATGAGTTCCCAACGTCGTACCTGCATACAATTTCAGCTCATCAATATTGTCTTTAAACTGATCCTAGGCGGCTTGCCGAGATATTGACTTGCTGCCATTTGACAGTTTGCTAGTTGGATCGTTGCCTTGTTTTTTTCTCGTTTGTCTGCCTCTTTTCCCTCTTTTTTTTTTTTTTTTAATTGATCCCGGCGTACTGTCATGGACCCTTTTTGTGTCTCCCTTTCGTGATTATGTGTTTTTTTTATGTTTTCAATAAACCCTTTTAAACAAACCCTAGGTTATTATTGTCTGCTTGTTGTCTGAAGTGAGCTGCCTTTTCTAATTCCTTGGTCAAGCCAGCTGCACTTTCTTTTCAGTTGCATTTCCCTTTCAGGTTTTACCGCAGAGACAACGCATGTGGGTTGCGATTGCTTTATATGGAAAATATTATAATTCTAATGTCACTGAAATATAGTCCTGTGGTCGGGTTCGAGTCCCGCTGGAGACCTTCATTTAATTGCTTTTGCTGCTCGTTTTGTGAAATATCGACAGTGCTGTCCTGCTCATCACTTTACCACTCGGGTTCAAATTGGAAGGGCAGAACCGACGACATGTTTATATAGCTAACGAGTGACACTATGGAAGTATGGCAACACTGCCCAGTGACGTCACCACCCAGATGGCATTGCATCGTCAACAACAATGGTGACCTACTAGTTAACCTTTTCAAATTTGATAAAAATGAAAACAAACTTTACGCGGAAATTTGGGTTACGTAACCAGTAGGGATGGGCGATACCAATGATTTTGGATTCGATCCAATACCAAGTAATACCAAGGCCAAATATCGCGATCCCGATCTGATATCGATACCGGAAGTTCATATTTATATACAGTATATATATATGTTATATACAACCCTGCAGTTCTCAGCCATTCTGATGATATCTAATGTACAACTACACCAAGCACTCAAAAACTATTAAAAGTCTCTGTGTCAAATATGCATTGCAATGGAAAAAACTGCTGCTTTTAATAACTAGCAAAGCAGTGTCCCTACAAACTCACAAACCAATCCAACAACAAAATCTAATTAGTCAGTCTCACTCTAACCATGATCCTTAAATTCGTATGCACAAACTATTTTCCTGCTACAATGTTGTATTTGATCAAATTTTAATCCACCTAAGTTAAATATTTTTTATCTAATTAAAGAACAAATTAACAGAAGCATGTTACCGCCCTCTAATGGTAGATCATTAAAAACAAATCCAATAAACAATAACACTTTCCGTTTTGGAATTTTATTTTACTAACACAATTTTGAAATAATTGAAACAGACCTTTAACAAAATAAAAGTAAATGGCAACAAAACATTAGAAATCAAGCATTTAATTGTTTGTAACATAAAACAATATGGAAATTTTAAAATGTTGTTATAATTTTTTTTTTTTTTTTATACCCAACTTGCTTGCTCGTAGTTCACTTGACTATCCTATGGACGGTGATGTGGGCTGATTTGTCCTCATTGCATCAAAAATTAATAAATTGGAGACTCACATTTAGTTTACAGTAATACTTCACCGTTAAATATGTCACTATGGTCATTTTACCTTTTTTATATAATGCGGTATGAACTTTGCTTTTCACAAATAAGATGTAGCTATAACTTTCCATTAAAAAGCATATTCAATAGTACTGCAAAGTTCTTTTTATGTAAGATGACAAAAACGCCATATTTATCGTTTCATATTTCACATCAGCCACCAACGCTTATATCGTCTCTGATTATCTATTAGGACCTCCATTACCTGGATAATTCCTGCCTTTCGCAAACGCCACTTCTAAAGTACTTTGCTTCGGCGGCGTGGTCTTATCATTTCTCGCATTCTCCTCGGCTTGAGTGTCAAGTTTTTCATTCATTTCGTCGTGCGCTTCGGGATGCACCTTTCTTAAGTGTTTCGTGAGGTTTGTAGTATTAGGCACAAACTATGCACTTAGCCTCGTTGCTATTTATTAAAATGAAATATGTCCAAACCAGACTTCTTTTACGATCCGTCGTCGATGCCGCAGCCATGCTACCAGGCTGGTAGTACCAGCTTTCAAATGTTTGTTTGTTGTGTTGGTGCCTCGTGAGAGGGGCGGAGGAAAAGCATGCTGATCGACACAGGATAGGGACGTAAATGGGGGCGGGAGCAGACGCGGGTGCACTGCTTATGTGCATGTAGAACGTGAAAGGGAAAAGAAGTACAAAAAGTGTGCACAAAAATATACCCAAAAAATAGACAAAGAAAATATATTAATTCCAAATATCGATACTCTTGCTTGGGGATCGATACCTAAAACTTAACGCGCTGGATCGAAATATCGATATTTTGGTATCGATCCACCCATCCATAGTAACCAGTGTAGGAACAGAAGTCGTTGGTAATCTGTAAGTATAAGTGTAACTACTGTGCATTATCTAACATAATAATAAAAGCTTATTCTTGTAGCAAATCAGTTGTAATGGCCCGCCTTATTCAACTACTGAAGGTACAACTATTTGGGGCAAATGTCGTCATCATTGTCATCTTCCGCTTATCCGAATCCAGGTCGCGGTGGCAGCAGCCTTAGCAAAGAGGCCCAGACCCTCTCCCCAGCCACTTCCAACAGCATCGTGCGGGAGAATCCAAAGGCATTCCCAGGCCAGCCGAGAGATAAAATCTCTCCATCGTGTCCTAGGTTAGCCCCGGGGTCTCCTCCCAGTAGGAGCGTCCAGAGGGCATCCTAACCAGATGTCCAAAACATCTCCACAGGCTCCTCTCGACATGGAGGAGCAGCGGCTCTACTCCGAGTCCCTCCCGGATGACTGATCTCCATATCCTATCTCTAAAGCTGAGCCCTGTCACTCTGCAAAGGAAACTCATTTCAGTCTCCGCGAGCTTGTTCTTTCGGGCATTACTCAAAGTTCATGGCCATAGGTGTGGGTAGAAACAATGATTGACCGGTAAATCGAGAGCTTTGCCTACCGGCTCAGCTCCCTCTTCACCACGACAGACTGGTTAAGCATCCGCATCACTGTGGACGCTGCCCCAATCCGCCTGTCGATCTCACGCTCCGACCTACCCTCACTCGTGAGCAAGATCCCAAAATATTTGAACTCCTCCACCTGGGGCAAGCACTCACCCCTGACCTGGAGCGAGCAATCCACCCTTTTCCGGCTGAGAACCACGGCCTCAGACTTGGAGGTGCTATTCTCATCCCAGCTGCTTCACACTCGGCTGCAAACTGTTTCAGCGAGAGCTGGAGGTGGCTGTGAAATGGAGCCAGAAGGACCACATCTCAATGAAGGGAATAGTTACCTTTCTTGCACAAACCATATAACTGTTTGCATTACTCTAACACACTTAATATAATCAATCAGGGAATAGTATCGTTTCTCATATTTACTGTAGGACTGTTTGTATTACTCTAACACACCTAATATAAAATAAATAGCACTTATACAATAGTTTAATGAAAAGAAGCAGAATAGAGGGCATAAAAGATACACAACGGCATCTTATCACAGAAGCCTAACGTATGCGCCACGAGCAAGATTGACGCACCAACTCTCGCAATCTGTTCTCCCGGGCACGCCAGGACAAAGAGCAGGGTGTTCTGTTCTAAAACAAGTAGCATCGGAGAACGCCCGATATCCAACTGATAACACAACTGACAAAACTCCAAGAGCCCCCTTTGATGCTGAAGGGGCAGAATCCACATCCTCGTTGCCCGGACAACAGTAACTCCCAAATCCTCCTGTCCAATCAACAAAAGACAATAATCCCACACACACTCTTCTTCTTCCTTCTTCACACCCTTCTTCCTGCCCACAGCCCGCCCCGCGAGAGCCTTCAAAAAGCTGGACACTTAGATAACAACTGTCGCTTCTCGGGGACATTCCGATGTACCCGTTGTTTTGCCGACCCTGGATCCAGCATTTGCTCTCCATCATCTGGTTTTGCCTTGTTTTTGACCGTTGGCGACCAATGAATTGTCAACCTGTTTTTGGTGAGCCTTCTTTAAACCGTTCAGAATGGAGTCAGTACAAAGGGTTAACACCAGAGTGAACGCGCGGAGTCGGCCTCTTCGCCGACTCGCTGGGGCGGTGCCAGCGGAACGCCACCTGGTTCGGCTGTCGCTGTTCCGGCGGCCTTGGCCAGGGGGCCGAATTCCTTCAATCTGTGAAAAGCAGTCAACAGCAGTCAACCTCCTCAACCACCCGGCTGCACCTAGAAATTCTGTCCATGAAAACTATTTGGGGGAAATGTTGGAACTGAAAAGATGCCGGATTATGTCTATAGACCCTACTCACATGACGCCACAACCACGCCCCCGCGCCATATTGTCCGTCAACTTGTCGTGTTGACGCATTACCGCTACGTAAATTCCTCCTATTATGGCGTGTTTTTCTGCTCGTTAACATTAATAATCAAAATGGTGAAGGCGTGTGTGGCGGTTGGTTGCAATAACAGAGAAGATAGACGGAGAGACTTGAAGTTCTACCGTATTCCGAGAGACCCGGAGAGGAGAGCGAGATGGACTGCTGCAATTCGACGAGAAAACTGGGCTCGGAACGACTACCACAGATTATGTAGTAGTCATTTTATATCTGGTAAGATGCATTTAATATATAGAGGGTTTTGGCCTGACAACCACAATTAAGATCATTGCGACGCTATTCGCCGACAACATAGTTTGAAATTCAAGATGCTTATTTCTTCCACCATCATTATATTTTGAATAATATTTAGCTGGTAACAAGTGAAAGAAGCTGGCCTCGTCTACGGATCATCAGTTAAACAGGTGTGTCCAAACCTTTTGCAAAGGGGGCCAGATTTGGTGTGGTAAAAATGCGGGGGGCTACCTTGGCTGATTTACATAGAACAATATATTTAAACAAATTTTAGCAAGCCCTTCTGTGTGTCACATTTGCTTTATTATTTTTTTTAATTCATAATTTCAACAGTCTCGTCTTTGTGGCGTTCTCTTTCGACACTTGGGCTCTAGCGAAATACTGCTGCTGTGAAATTAAACTAGCTTCAAGTTGCTATTATTTCTCGCTGCGTATCTTCCCTGTAATGTTGTCGTACATGTCAGCGTGTCTTGTTCGGTAATATCATTATCTCGTCACATCGAACTCTTTGAAAACAGCGACTGTCTCTTTGGAAATGAGGCAGACACAGTTGTTGCGTGTTTTATTGAAGAAATAGTCCAATATCCACCTATCCTTGAAGCGTCGGCCATCGCAGTCAACTTTTTTTTTTTTTATTGATTGTCGCCATTTTAGAAAATTTAAAGTAAAGGGTCACACGGGGTAATGTTGTTTAGAGTGCTGCTCTTAAAGTTTCGTGAGAATAGGCTGATTTTGTGTGGACAAGATAGTTGTAGATATCAGGGTAGCAGATGTCAGGCAGAGAGGGCGAAGACAAAGGCTCGAAAAATATCGATTTAGGCATCAAATATGGATCTGGCGAATGGATAGACTGAAGCTTTTCCACATAACGCCTTTTATGCAACGCATCCAATGAGTTTACAGCGTCTGAAAGCACCGGGTCTTGCATGAATTGCACTATAAATTGCACGACAAATTGAAACCATTGAGAATACGAATAAACAATGACGAACGATATGGCGGCCGGACACAGCGACACGTCATTCTGTGACGTTGGTGAGTAGGGTCTAGAGCTGAAACGAGTACTCGAGCAACTCGAGTAACTCGAGTTTAAAAACTGATCCGAGTAATTTTATTCACCTCGAGTAATCGTTTATTTTGACAGCTCTAAGCATCACGTTTTGCTCGGACTACTTTTAAAGCGGGACAACGCGCTGTCACGTGCGGAGAGGAAGAAGGGAAAAAAAAAAACTTACTGCAGCTGACAGCCGCCACAAACGACGCCGACGTTGCTAAATACTAGCCCGCACGATGCTACATTGGTACAGGTAGCGTCTGATGCGTTTCATAGAGATCACATGTATGTTGAACTAGATGCGAATTGACAGACTCGGCCGCGTCTGGGCAGCGTTAGTAAACAGCCGCCATCTTAAAGCAGTAGAGCGCTAAGCGCTAATAAAGAGCGCTAAGCGCTAATAAATAAGATTAACGTTACTGTCGCTACTAGCTCACGTAACGTTAGCCCTGCGGAGGGCTAGGTTTCATTTAATTATGACCACTGTCGATGCGTGGCTAACGTGTCTTACATACAGGCTTTAACATAACATAGCATTGTGGAGTGATGAGGGTGTAAAATAAAAACTTATGCTAACTATCAATTTTAGCTCAGTAGTCATTGCTGGATAAAACACCATGTAGCACTGGTCCCTAATGTGCTCCAATACAGCCTGTATCATACATTTATTTTGAACACTGCAAAAACTCAAAATCCTATCAGGACTTACAGTTTAGACTAACTTAAAACTTAACTAGAACTTAAAAATGGCTTGACACAAAGAGAAATTCAATTGAAACACGTGGGAAAACTTTTAAGTGATGTGTGTTATCAAGCGTAACGGCATTTTTAGGTAAGATATGTATATATATTTTTTAATAAGATCTAAAGGTTTTTTGAGTGAAAGCAGTGAATTAGTCTTTTTTTTTTTTTTTTTAAATTCTAGTTACATCTGAGATGCAATTGTTGGCTGTTTTCAACAATATACATCGAAAATAAAGACATTGATTGACTGAAAATGGTTCAAGATTAGATGAAATGTCTTGTTTTCTCATGTATATTTATAATTGCTCTTCACCTAAAAATATATTTGTTTTATCCGATTACTCGATTAATCGATAGAATTTTCAGTCGATTACTCGATTACTAAAATATTCGATAGCTGCAGCCCTAGTAGGGTCTATATGGTCGGCCGTGGTGCAGTTGGTAGCTGGAGTTGTCCTTGGACCAAAGGGTCAGTGGTCAGTGGTGGCACTACGACTGCCCACTGTCGAAGTGCCCTTGGGCAAGGCACTGAACCCTGATTTGCCTCCAATGGGTTGACAGCGCCTTGCATGGCAGCTGCCCCATTGGTGTGTGAATGTGTGCGTGAACCGATAAATGTGTGCTAATGTAAAGCGCTTTGGGCATGGTAACCTTGCAGATAAATGCGCTATCTAAGTACTGTCAATTTACCATTTTATACGGGAAAAATAATAAGAGCATGTTCCAAATTATTTTCCCACCATTGTTCGTAGTCTTTTTCTTCAAGTCTCATCATCATTACATCACCTTGAGCACTACTTCAAGCAAACTTTGACATCCTATCCTGGTGATGTTTTATTTTTTTCTGTAAAGCAATGTTTGTGCTGACAAATCAAGAGAAACCCTGAGCTGATTCAGTCCATTTCTCTTGTTTTCAGTTTCCATCTCCGTTTCATTTCTCCCCTCCTCTCAGGTACGATGGCTGTCAGCCGTAATGCCGGTCAGTGTGAGGCCACCTTCAGTAGAGCGGAGTGCTGGAAGTTCTGTGTGATTACGCCAGAAACCCCCCTGCTGCGGCGGAGGGACTGCGAGGGAAAGCGGTGAGCTTTTAATACCACACACAATAGGGCACCTCAAGCCCAGACAGGCACCATATTTACACCAAGCCCAAGCTCTCCCTGAGCCTTATGACAGAGCAAGCGGAATGATCACCTCTCGCCTTGCAGCCAAGGATCCATAATTCATGAAGAAAGGTGGATGGGGTGCAAACAGGGCATGCTTACAGGGAGAGGGGCTGGGGTGTGCCGCCTGAGGAGTGTGTCCTGAGCCCTGTGTGTCTAAGTAATTAAATGGGATTAGGTATGCACTGAACCCATTTTCAGAGAGATTGGCTGGCAATGCCATTATTATTGGAAAGGATCAGAAGGGCTTAAAGGCATTGGGGAGAAAGGTAACTGAAGAGAGAGGTTTGCAGAGATTTATTAAAAGGAAAAAAATCACTAATGTAGGTGGCAGCCAAGAGACACTCTTCTTTTGCGTCCCCTTTTAAAGTGATCCTCTACCTTAAATACATGTAGGCGCTAATAAACCACCATTGTTCTCTTGTACTAACATATGTTGTTAGAAACACATACAGTGCCCTCCATAATTATTAGTACCCCTGAAAAAGATGTGTTTTTTAGCTTCTAATAATTTTTTATAATTCAAATAATATGGGACGTTAATGGAAAAAAAAAGAGAAAAATCCAACCTTCAATACAAGTGCATTCATTCAGTGGGGAAAAAATCCTACATAAAGAAAAAAATATTTGACATCAAATAATGTGTGTCACAATTATTAGCACCCCTGGTGTTAATACTTTGTACAACCCCCTTTTGCCAACAAAACAAGGTCTGGGGACTGAGATGACCATGGGAGGAGCTTGATTTTGTGTCTAGTGCACCATTTCTGTGTAGATTTGGCCATATGTTTAGGGCAGAGGTTGCGCTAGACTTTTTCGTTCTGTCATTTTGACTGACAGTGTCATAAAAATCCGGTCATAATCTATTTTTACCCGTCACATTTTTAAAATGTTAATAATGACATATTCAATAGTATTTAGTTTTCATTCATTTTTAATTAATATTCTGTCCGAACAAGCTTAACAAGAGGCAAACAGACAGCGGAGTGCACCAATCAGTGACGGGTAGACGTGCCGTTAGCAAAGCGACGAGGGCAGGATGAGGGACTTGCGCGCGGAAGTAAACATACGAGGAGAACGGAGTTAACATGGCTAGCGCGAGACAGACTGTTGTCAATGACTCGTGTCGATGTGTTTTAGCTCATTTAAAACTGAATTTACCGCGAATTGGAACATATTCTCGGCTCTCCCGTTCGCCATCCGTGTTGGTGTAGAGACGACTTTCGGCGCGCAAGAGTGACGTTGCTCGTGAAGAACACGTCACGCAAATAAACAAATCTGATTTGTCGACTGATTTTGTACCTACTCGAGAGGCTGTGTCACAGACTTTTCTCTCAGTGTTTGAAAAATACAGGGAGAAGAGTCTGGCCGTGCCAGGCAAACACTCAGTTGCCTTGACATTTTTCCGAGTAAGGCCAACGACGTCATGCATCAAGAGAGACAATAGCTAATTAATATGCTCACTCGCCACCCTGTGGTCTGGGGTGTGAATTGCAACCTGTCAAAATGACGGATGGACTTCAGTTTTTTCCGTCACCGTTTTAAAAAACCGGTCAACGACGGAAAATATTCGGTTAACGCGACCCCTGGTTTAGGGTCATTGTCTTGCTGAAAGACCCAGTGACGACCCATCTTCAGCTTTCGGGCAGAGGACAACAGATTTTGATTTAAAATGTCCTGGTATTTCAAAGCATTCATGATGCCATGCACCCTAACAAGGTTCCCAGGGCCTTTGGAAGCAAAACAGCCCCAGAGCATCACTGACCAACCCCCATACTTCACAGTGGGTATGAGGTGCTTTTCAGCATGCGCATCTTTCGTGGCACGCCAGACCCACTTAGAGTGTTTGTTGCCAAAAAGCTCAATCTTGGTCTCACACAAAAATACACACGGTCCCAGGCTTCAACTGGGATAAAAAATATATATTAGAACCTAAAAAACACATCTTTTTCAGGGGTGCCAATGATTATGGAGGGCACTGTAAAATGTTAAATCAATGCCAATATTTTATAATATTTAGTACACATTTTGATCGATAGTCGGCGCCATGTTTTGCGGGCTCGCAGTGATGACGTAAATGGGATGTTTCCAAATGTGTATTGTATACAGCAATTGCGTATTGCTGCCTAAATTCGCGAAGTAAAATGCCACAATGTGCTGCTTTTGGATGCAATTTCCAGTCAAATTTGTTATGGGTCCGCGAACGCGGAAACAAGGTTGGACCTCGCAACAGACACAAACGACTGAGGGAAGCGTACAAGGGTTTATTAAATACAAAACAAAAACACACGCGATCGCGGCCAAAAGGGGAAATAACAAAACGGGTCCGTGACAGGAGGTCGACGGGGATCAATATACAAACGCGAAGGTAAACCAAGGTGGTAGGCAGAGAGCCAATAAAACAACTAAAATACACTCACGTACCTGCACAAGGTAGAGGAATACAAAACTAACGCGACAGGCGACCAAAACCCACAGAAGGGGCGAAATGACCAAAATAGCAAGTTACTCGAATGACAAGGATGTCGAATGGCAACCAGCAAGGAAAATATCTCGGCAGCCTTCTCTGAGATCACCCGTGCTTAAATGCTATGTTGATGAGCCTGCATTGGATTCAGGTGAGACGTCGGACACGCCCACCACTACCAGGTCTGCAACAAAAACACAATCCAACCAGCAGCAGAATGTGACAAAATTGAAACAAAGGGAGTGACGTGAGTGGCAGGGCCGGGCCAGCCTATACGCATACTATGCAGCTGCTTTGGGGGCCCCCTAGTGGTCAGGGGCCCCCAATCTGGCAATTATTTATTATTATATATGTTTATTTATTAATTTATATTCTATTTTGTTTCCTACAGTTTGCTTTATTTGACTTTTGTGAGTTTTGATACTTAGTTTCAAGCTTAAAAAATAAAAGTTCTTCCTTAACTTCTTTTCCTCTTTTAGAATAAGGTTTGGCTTGGCGCTATCTACTGTAAGTACTGACAATCATTTGGGGTGAAGAGTTTGAAGTATGCAGTGCAACAAAATCTGATTAATATCCAAAATATGGACGTATGGGTTGGATTGCATGTATGGGTTTCACAGTACACTGTGACAAAATGGTGTGGCAAAAATATGGGCCCCTTGGCATTATTTTGCTTAGGGCCCCCAAATGGCCTGGGCCGGCCCTGGTGAGTGGTCAAGGTGGAATTATTATTTTTTGTGAATAAATGTGCATAAGTGGAAGCTGCACAACTTTTTGGTCCCTGTATGCACGTATCCTTCCTACCACGCGTTACAACTGGAGTCTGAACATTTTTCCTGGATCCGTCTATTTTCTGGATTCGACTGTCCAGCGCGGCTGCAATATTGGTTTTGCATCTGTCTATTTTCTGGATTCGACGGTCCCACAGCGGCTTTCGGATCAGTCTATTTCGTGGATTCGACGGCCAGATCACGGCTGCAACGTTGCCATGGGATCGGTCTACTTCCTGGATCTTCGAGTGAGTGAAAAAAACGCGGATTTGGATTACTATTATCTTTTTTGTTGACCATTCTTCGTGGGAGTTTTCCCCAAATCATCCCAAATAATTAAAGCACTATGGCACGCTACAGTGACGACAGTGACTCTGACATGGACATTACTTTTATGTTGGAGTTCGTCTGGGAACGCGTGTGTGCGTACCGCTGAGCTCCCGAGTGACGAGTGAGTTCACTTTTCCGATCTGGTTCAAATTGGAAGGGCAGAACCGACGACATGTTGGGGTAGCTAAGAGTGACACGCTGAAAGTTCGGCAACGGCCCGGTGACGGCGACGTAACACGAATGGCGACCTATTACCTAAAATAATTTTACAAATTTTATTAAAACGAAAACATTAAGAGGGGTTTTAATATCAAATTAATATAACTCATACTAACATTTATCTTTTAATAGTAGAAGTCCCAGAAAATTCTGGTACTCCTACTAGTCCCAAACAATGGCCGATATGGCCTCTACCCCGGAAAACCCAGAGGTAGCAAAAATGACTCAAGTGCTTTTGAATTGGCAAGTCGTTGTCAGACAGACAACAGCCGTTCATATGGAAATGCAACCACTAGACATACATTAACTTCAGACACAATGACCACAATCCATACTCCATGCCCCTGATTCAATCCTTCTAAACTATAGACACAATTCCTGCTTTACACTCAAATTGCAGTTCTAAAACGCTTTTTTTTCTTCTTCAAAACAATGTACACATTTGGGCCATTCTTTCTGTCGTTATGTGTGGAGTATAGGAGAAGTGAATTAAAAAATGTGTAAAAAGTGTTAAACTTCATAAATAAATGTAGCTTGACTTGAACTGACACAAACTATCACATGAGCCACGGAGGAGAGGCCAAATCAGCCATTTCTTGGGACAATTAGGAGTGTTTGTCTTGGGAAAGGCCAAGTCGGCCTCTGCTGGGTTTTCTAGTTTTAAGAATTACTTGTCTGAAAGATCGACTTGAATACATGTAGGCTCTAATAAACCACAACTGTTCTCTTGTACTAAAATATGTTGTTAGAAACACATAAAATCTTAAATCAATGGCAATATTTTATAATATTTAGTCCGTATTTAGACCGTTAGTTGGCGCCATGGTTTGCGGGCTTGCAGTGATGACGTCATTGGTATCTTTCCAAATGTGTAGCGTGTTAAACAATTGCTTATTTCTGCCTAAACTCGCCTAGTAAAATGCAACGATGTGCTGCTTTTGGATGCAATTTCCAGTCAAATGGAAACAAGGGGAGTGAAGTGAGTCATCAAGGTGGAATTATTATTTTTTAGTGAATAAATGTGAATAAGTGGAAGCTTCTCCCCCTTTTTGGTCCCTGTATGCATGTACCCTACCCACCACGCAATACAACTGGCGCCCGAACATTTTTCCTGGATCCTCAGTCAAGTAAGGGATCAGTCTATTTTCTGGATCCGACGGTCCCACCACGTCTGCAATATTGGTTTCGGATCTGTCCATTTTTTTTTGATTCGTCGGTCCCACAGCTGCTTTCCGGATCAGTCTATTTTGTGGAATCTACGGCTGCGAAATTGCCATGGGATCGGGCTCATTCCTGGATCTTCGAGTGAGTAAAAAACACGGATTTGGATTACTATTGCTATCTTTTATGTTGACTATTCTTCGCGAGAGTTTTCCCCAAATCATACTAAATAATTAAAGCACTATGGCACGCTACAGTGATGACAGTGACTCTGACGTGGACCTCACAACAATGTTGGAGTTCGTCAGGGAACACGTGTTTGCTTACTGCTGAGCTCCCGAGTGAAGTGGTCAAGGTGGAAATATTATTTTTTTGTGAATAAATGTGCATAGTGGAAGCTTCTCCCCATTTTGGTACTTTTATACACGTATCCTGGCTACCACGCGTTACAATGTACAAGACATGGATTACACAAGGTGTGCTCTTTGGCCTGTATCACTGAAAAAAAGCGATTTTGGAGAGTGGTAAATATAATCTATCCAAACTGTATAAAATTTGCCTAATCTTCCTTGTCACCCAAGGAATTATAAAATAATGGGTAAATTTCACACATACTACCTCTTCGTTAACAGTAACAACTATCACATGGAAAAATAGGGTAACATATACCCCAAAGAACTGTGGTCGGTAGGTGTCAGGCGAAATGCAATGTCCAAAACCTTTTCAACTAGAAAAAAATAGCACAATTCCCAATTGTAACACCAGACGCATTTTTTAAATGAAAATGATGTAAATCGTTTGTGCTACAACGGTTTTTTAGATACAGTATTATGGTTTTTATTGAGATATTAGTTTCCTTAGCTTAGCTCTCGCGGCTAATGGAGCGTACCAACCCTCTCAATAACAGAGGGTTGTCTTAACAACTAGCACGATTAAAACACAAATTCGTGTCAGTTTTGCAGTAAATTGGGGGCGTGGGGTTCAGATATTAATATCGAATGATGACGTTCCTCTAAGCCCCTCATTTACTGCAAAATGGTTCTGAAGTGGTGCCATTCGTGTACGTCCATGCTAGTTTTTAGGACACCCCTCTGTTAATGAGAGGGTTGGTAAGATTTATATAGTAATATTATTTTATAAATCTTATAAATCAACTATTAGTAATTATCAGGTATGGCGGCACGGTGGCTTAGTGGTTAGCACACCTGCCTCACAGTTTTGAGATCAAGGGTTCAATCCCGGGCTTCGGCCTTCCTGTGTGGAGTTTGCATGTTCTCCCCGTGCCTGCGTGGGTTTCCTCTGGGAACTCCGGTTTCCTCCCACACCCCAAAAACATGCATGGTAGGCTGATTGAACACTCTAAATTGTCCGTAGGTATGAGTGTGTGCGTGAATTTCTCCTTGTGCCCTGCGATTGGCAGGCAACCAGTTCAGGGTGTCCCCTGCCTACTGCCCGTAGTTGGCTGGGATAGGCTCCAGCACCTCCGCGACCCTCGTGAGGAAAAGCAGCATGGAAAATGAATGAATTATCAGGTATTACCTGCTAGCAATGGAGATAAATTTTACCCAATTTCATTGAGTAAGTATCTGTTGAATATACACATAAATATTAGGTAATTTTACCCAATTTTATTGAGTAGGTATGTGTTGAATATATACATACACATTAGGTAAATTTTACCCAATTTCTTTAAGTATTTCATAGCTTTTTATTTCAATTACGTTATACTCAGTATATGGAATTAAATCTACCCCAAAAAAGTAGATGCAAATTGTTACCTCAACTTTATTGGGTAAATTCTATAGGTTAATTTTTACAGTGTACTGTATGTAAAGCACACGACAGCTCTGGATGCTAACAATCTACATAATTGTATTGGGATAAGTTTGAAAACGCAATATGCTTACCTTGAATATCTGCTAATCAAACCGGAGTTCCAAACAGCATACACTCTCGCTCCCAACCGGAGTTCCAATCAGCATACACTCTCGCATCACTAGTTTTGCCCAACTTTTGTCTTGCTGCACGCATTTTTCCCCGAAGCCCGTCTTGTGAACCACCGAAAGTGCTGTCCTGCTCTTCACTTTTCAGATCTGGTTCAAATAGGAAGGGTAGAACTGACGACATGTTGGGAATACTAACGAGTGACACGCTGGAATTTCGGCAACGGGACCAGTGACGTCACACACTGCGACGTAACAAGAATGGTGACCTATCACTTAAAATAATTTTACAAACTTTATTAAAACAAAAACATTAAGAGGGGTTTTAATATCAAATTATTATAACTCATAGTAACGTTTATCTTTTAAGAATTACTTGTCTTAAAAATAGAGGATCCCTTTAAGAGGCGAGAGAAGCAATTGGCTGAGTTTCCTACGGAGGTGCGGGACAGAACGAGACGCTGGAGTCCGAGGCGGCATCACGAGGTCCGTGTCCGCAGACCCACACATCCGTTTTTAATTTGTGTGACAACGCAAGTGCGGATGGCGCCTGATTTGCAAGAGGGCGCCCGCAGCGGAACTCATTTGAATAAGCACACAGCCGAGTTATCAGGCGGAAGTGTTTGCAGACAGAAAGAGAGCTAACAATCTTTCGTCAGTATAGCCAGACACCCTGCGTCGCCAGTTTTCTCCGCGTGCACCTGGACTGTAATCCTAACGCAGCTAACAAAGCAGGTCCGAACACAATCCTGTATTGTAATCCCGACATTTTATTTCGAATCCGAAAGGAGGCGAAATCCTAGCCAGTAAACCTAATCAGAGATGATTTCCTTTTGCCAAAAGAGCTGAGGCAACTTCTTGTTTGTGCCTCGCTTCTTCCCTTTGGCGACAGCAACCCTGGGAGAGATGCAGAAAGCACGTCCCCCAGGGAGAAAAGCTGCCTCGGGCCGCAGAAAGCCTATTTACAACAAGCTGTGCTTGTTACTTTCATCAAAATAGAGCACAGAGCTTTTTCTCCCTGCCTTGTTTTTGTGCTTTTGGCAGGAGGTTGTTATTGTAAAGCACTGACTCCATTGTGTTCAGCGGTGCGGTGAAAGTTTAGTCGAGTAGAGATGGTTTGGCCACAAAAGCTTTGTTCCGCGAGAGGTCATTGTGGTTTATAGACTTGGGAGGAGGTAACTTTGGGAGGGACAAATGCGCTCCATCCTCGGCTGTCTTCTATCATCTTCGATTAAAGGATCGACGGTCTCTGGCGGGCACGTTTGTCATAATCTATTGGCGATGGCACATTCCAGATATTGAAGGAAAGGACAGAAAATCAATAGGCTGGATTGGTCTGCCAGGCCCAGAGGGAGGTCTCCTTAGACGGGCTCGCATGGCTCAGGCTCAATTCTCTTGCATCAAGGCTCTCTTTTTACTACTGTTTGGACCATCACTTTGAATTTCGTCAAAGGGTTTTGTTAAGGGGGGGGGGGCATATATAGCATGATTGTTTTGGAGTCCACTGACCTGCCATATGCCCTCCAGTCAAATATGCAATCACTTTAAGTCTGTCTGTGGAGATGAAATCTTTTTGTTAGCACCACCTGAAAACCAGATTCATTGTAGTTCAATATGAATGGCTTACAAAGATACTTACAGTCCCTGACAAAAGTCTTGTCGCTTATCCATTTTGTAGAAACAATTAGTAATAACTAGGGTTGTTCCGATCATGTTTTTTTGCTCCCGATCCGATCCCGATCGTTTTAGTTTGAGTATCTGCCGATCCGATTGCTTTTTTTTTTTGCTCCCGATTCAATTCCAATTTCCCGATAATTTTTCCCGATCATATACATCTTGGCAATGGATTAAGAAAAAAATGAATAAAACTCGGACGAATATATACATTCAACATACAGTACATAAGTACTGTATTTGTTTATTATGACAATAAATCCTCAAGATGGCATTTACATTATTAACGTTCTTTCTGTGAGAGGGATCCTCGGATAGAAAGACTTGAAATTCTTAAAGGACAAATGTGACTTTGTATATTGTGACTAAATATTGCCATCTATTGGATTTTTATGAGTTTTCAGTAAATGATAATTCAGCTGTCAAGTTCAAAAATAGACCCTTAGGTAGACATTTGTAAAATTACTCAAAAATAAGGAGAGAAGACACTCAGTTTTCTTGGCCAAGGAGAGCAAAGAGGGACTAGACAGAGGAATGCTAGATTACGCTGTATAGTCACCAAAATTGATCTAAGGAAAAACCCTCCTTGCTCTTTTTATTAGGGGTTTGTCCTAACACAGAAAGGGTGCCGCCCTGAAGGGAGGGGGAAAGCAAGCTGGAGACACCCATGTGATTTTGGTTGGCTATGTGTGAGCATGTAGGTGGAACTAACTAAATACACGTGTGTAAGCAAGGGCACAGGTAAAGTGGTCAAAATGACCCAGACACTTCAGTTATGCAACGCTGCGGCCATGGAAGATGTCCTCGAATGGAAAATTGTCCTCGAAAGTCTAGACGAAAGTCTAGATGTCAGGTGCTGAAGATGTCCCGGAAGGTCTAGTTACGCAATGATGCGGCCATGAAGCAAGGCAGTTGTCATCCCGACCCTTTTTACTCTTTGTAATACTTAAACATTATACTACAACCTAGTATAGCAAGCAATAATCACTTACTGGTTATATCAATAAGAAAAAACATGGCAATATGTATTATGTATGAGCACAAGCAAATATTCAATCAATCAAGCAAATATTCAATCAACCCTCGATAATTAACTCAACATCAGCCATTTAACTTCTGCCCAAATGCATGATGGGCAGTGCAACCATGACTGTGCGTAATGGTACCAATTGATATATCGTCTCAGCACTGGGAAGTAAAATAGGGTATTAAGAAAAAGATCAACTACTACCTTTCTTCCCCACATTGCTTCCCACGATATTTTTGATCGTTGAGAGAGGGATTGTAAGGCTTTAGCCAATTAAAAAAGGCTTCAAAGTCTGCCAAAATTCTCTATACTCATTGTACGTTGCATTTTAGTTCTATGTATACATAATACGGTGCCATTATAGATTGATTGTGATAATGCCTGAGTGGGTAGTGCAGCGCATGCGTTAATTGCGTTAAATATTTTAATGTTTTTACCGCCATTGACGCGATCAATTTGACAGCCCCACTTTAAGCCAAAACGAAACACTCTGGATGAGTGTAAGACATTTTGTCTGTAACGTTAAATATATTTAGAAAACTATTTAATTAAAAATATATATATATATTAAAAAAAGGCATGTCCGATATTTTTTTGCTGATTCCGATACTTTGAAAATGACGTGATCGGACCCGAGTGCCGATCGATCGGGACATCTCTACTAATAACCTGACTTTTAATTATTCAATTGCTTTCAGAAATGGCTCATATGAAAGCTAAGACCCTCCCAAATGATGTTGAATGTACAAAAATATATTTGTTTCGCTGAAAAAAGATTTATCATTTAATGTAGACATGAAGGTCCAATTTTTCCTTGCCGACATGGAGGGTCCAAGGATAGGGGATGCCCAGGACTTGAACTTTATTTATTCATCTTTGTTTACTTATTTGTTGTTTCTGACTGTGTATCATATTGCCTCTGCAAAGCCCTTAGACAACCTTGTTGTGATTTAGGGCTGTACAAATAAAATTGAATTGAATTGAAATTTGGCAAGACAAAGGTTTTGTCGCCTACAGAAAGTAGTGTGAAAATTGAACAAAAAAATAAAAAATGTACTTCAAACACAAAAATATGTTACTTAACATAAGCAAATTAAGTCGTGGTGCTGTGACATCCAAATTTAATATTTTGTATGACTTCCATGGGCTTCGGCAAGGATTCATACAATTTATTGATGAAGTCATCAGGAACATCAAAGAAAGCAGTCTTGCATGCCTCCCAGAGTTCATCAACATTCTTGGGTTTCGTCTTTCATGCTTCCTCTTTCATCCTACCCCAGACATGCTCAATGATGTTCATGTCTGGTGACTAGGCTGGCCAGTCCTAGAGGGTCTTGATCTTTTTCTACTGCAGCAGAGCACCACGAGACCTGGAACATGAAGTCCCTGTGTCAACCAGAACAGTCTGTCGAATTCTGTCTAGAAATGGCCTCCATGGTTGAATCAGTGCCCAGAAACCAGCACAAAACAAAAGACAATTAAAAAAACCGTGTGGCATTTGCCAAGGCCCACAGCCTGTCAAAAGGATGGATGCTGGAAAAGTGGCAAAAGGTGGATTTTCAGATTAATCTTCCATTGAATTACACCACAGTCACCGCAAATATTGCAGGAGACCTACTGGAGCCCGCATGGATCCGAGATTCACTCAGAAAACAGTCAAGTTTGGTGGTGGCAAAATCATGGTCTGGGGTTACATCTAGTATGGGGGTGTGCGAGAGATCTGCAGGGTGGAAGGAAGCATAAATAGTCTGAAATATCAACAAATTTTAGCCGCCTCTTAAATTCCTAACCATAAAAAGGGTCAAATTCTGCAGCAGGATGGTGCTCCATCACATACTTTAATCTCTACCTCAAAGTTCCTCAAGGCAAAGAAGACCAAGATCCTCCAGGACTGGCCAGCCCAGTCACCAGACATGAACAGGATGAAAGAGGAAGCATGGAAGACGAAACCCAAGAATGTTGATTAACTCTGGGAGGCATGCAAGACTGCTTTCTTTGATGTTTCTGATGACTTCCTCAATAAATTGTATGAATCCTTGCCGAACTGCATGGATGCAGTCCTTCAAGCCCATGGAAGTCAGACAAAATATTAAATTTGGATTTCACAGCACTTCTACTTAATTCACTTATGTTATGTAACATATTTTTGTATTTGAAGTACATTTTTTGTTCAATTTTCACACTACTTTCTGTAGGCGAGAAAACTTTTGTCTTGCCAAAATTTGATCTTTATGTCTTCATTAAATGAAAAATCTTTTTTCAATGTAACAAATATATTTTTGTCCATTCAACATTATTTGGGAGTGTCTTAGCTTTCATATGAGCCATTTCTGAAACCAATTGAATATTTAAAAGTCAGGTTATTAGCAATTGTTTTACAAAATGGATAAGCAACAAAACTTTTGTCAGGGACTGTATACCTGCAGTTGGGCATGGGCATTAAATTAGACTACGTTCATACTACAGGTCTTAATGCACGAATCCGATTTTTTGTCTTATCCGTTTTTTTGGCGTGCCCGTTCAGACTGCCTTTGTACATTGAGAAGTATTACGCATGCGCACTAATTCGCAGTCCGACACGCGCTGAGCAAGAAGACCCGCATGCGCAGAAGCATCAAAACAAATGACACACGTCATCCGTCATTCCAGGGATATTATATTTTGCTTTTCAAAAGGAGGACACAAATAACAGACATGAATAATCCCCGTTTAGGCTTATATTCAAAGTTTATATGTATCGATAGCATGCTAGCATGTCACACACACATACGGGCCGTTTGCCCCGACTCTCGGCCGTGTAGGCAATGTTGAAATATTGCTCACTTGGAGCAGAGAGAAAACTGAGCATTCTCAGGCTTATCCTCAACCCATTTTTATTTTTTATGACTGTTGTCAAGCCCAGCCCTTCCTCAAAAGCCGTGTTCACTGCAAGCTAGGTGCTAATAACGCACAGCTGCATCGCTACGGTAGCGTCTCTCTCGCTATTTGATGACGTAATTGCTGCATGAAATCCTATTTGGGAGAGTGGACAGTACAGACCGCCGTGACAGTCTGGAAAAATGTGGCCCAGATCGGATTTGAACCACATACGAAAGTGACCCAGATCGGATTTGAAATGGTCCAGTTCTATGCGACTTGTCACGTTCAGACCGACAAGTTAATGCCTCACTCGAGTCGGAAAAACACGAAAAAATCGGATTCGTGCATTAAGACCAGTAGTATGAACGTAGCCTTAGTTTAAAGTGGCATTAAAAGTGGCATTAAAAAGGATGAGATTTGCTGATACCTATAGAAACCCTGTCTAAAACAAACCCCATTGCCAGACCATGAGAAAGACAATTCTCTAGTCTGAAGAGACAAAAATTGGAGGGAAACAGGCACCACTGACAAAATTGAAGCGTCGTGGTGGTAATATCATGCTATGGGGAAGGACTAGCTTCAGGACAACTCTCCCAGAATTAAGAATTCTTTCAGAATGCACTGTTTCGTTCAATTTATAGTACCTGTCACTCTCCTCGTTTCTCATTTTGACCATGTGTTTTGTACCACTGGTACGAAACACTAACTCTACGTATTTGGTAAAACTGAAAATAAATGTTGATCTCACATTGCTTATGATTCTTTAGAGGGGCTCGTATCAAGCCAGAGCAGCAATGGCAACACAGGGATGAATCAAGGTCAATGACTTCTTGACAAGCACTCCACCCATGTGATATTATCTTTCATTACCTGTCTACGTTGAGGGAGATAGTACCTTTTCTCGTAGGCACCGTCTGTTTGCATTACTCTAACACACTTAATATAATCAATCAGGGAATGGTATCGTTTCTCGTATATAAAGTTTGTTTGTATTACTCTAACACACCCAATATTCACCTTAGTCTTAACCCTTTGTACTGACTCCATTTTGAAAGGTTAAAAAAGGCTCGCTGAGAACAAGTTGACAATTTATTTGGGTCGACAGAGATCAAAACGGCAAGGCGAAACAGAAACACTCAGGCGGGGAGGCAAGGTTACCTGTCATGTGTCAACAAAAGTTCCCGAGAAAAATGACAATGATTAGTCAAACATTCAGTCTTTTGAAGGCTCTCGCGGGGCGGGCCGTAGGAAGGAAGAAGGGTGTGTTTGGGATTATTATTTTATTGTGGGTTGGACAGGAGGATTCGCGAGTTACCGTTGTCCGGGCAACAAGGGTTGTGGATTTTGCCACCTCAGCGTCGAAGGGGCTCTTGGAGTCTTGTCAGTCGTGTTATCAGTTGGATATCGGGTGTTCTCCTGTGTTCCTTGTTTTAGGACAGACCGTCCCGCCATTTGTTGTGGACTGTCCGGGAAAACTCACCTACGTCACAAAATGACTTGTTGCTGTATCCGGCCGCCATATTGTCCGGCATTTTTTTAGCCCTATTCTCAATGGTTTCAATTAGTCGTGCAATTTATGGAGCAATTCATGGAAGCCCCAATGTTATCTGACGCTGTAAACTCATTGGATGCGTTGCATTAAAGGCGTTATGTGGAAAAGCTTCAGTTTATCCATTCGCCAGATCCATATTTGATGCCTAAATCGATGTTTTTCGACCCGCTGTCTCCGCCGTATTTGCCTGACATCTTCTAGCTACCCTGATATGTACAACTATCTTGTCCACACAAAATCAGCCTATTCTCACGAAAGTTTGAAAAACTTTAAGAGCTTGGAGGCTTATAAATACTTCGTTGCTGGTTGGGTGAAACAGGTCATCGTCCACGAAAATTTGGCAGGAATCTATCTTGTGCTCGGGAAGGTGAGTTACGAAATTTTTAGGGCTGTCAAACGATTAAAAATTTTAATCGAGTTAATTACAGCTTAAAAATTAATTAATCGTAATTAATCGCAATTAATCGCAATTCAAACCATCTATAAAATATGCCATATTTTTCTGTAAATTATTGTTGGAATGGAAAGATAAGACACAAGATGGATATATACATTCAACATACGGTACATAAGGACTATTTGTTTATTATAACAATAAATCAACAAGATGGCATTAACATTATTAACATTCTGTGAAAGCGATCCATGGATAGAAAGACTTGTAGTTCTTAATAGAAAAATCTTGTACAAGTTAGAGAAATTTTATATTAAAACCCCTCTTAATGTTTTCGTTTTAATAAAATTTGTAAAATTTTCAATCAAAATTTAAACTAGTAGCCCGCCATTGTTGATGTCAATAATTACTTACTCAATGCTCATGGATGCCTATAAAATCAGTCGCACCCAAGCGCCAGCAGAGGGCGGCAAAACTCCATAAAACACAACAAGTGAGCGTTTCAATGTGTACTGTCATTTAAAACTCTCTGAGGGGGCATCTGCGTTAATTGCGTCAAATATTTTAACGTGATTAATTAAAAAAATTAATTAACGCCCGTTTACGCGATAATTTTGACAGCCCTAGAAATTTTCAATTCAAAATCTTTTGTTCTTGCTAACATCCACTGTCAAGTCTAATGTATTTCATGTCATTTGTCAATGGAGCTAGGGCTTTTAATGTTTATATGGTTTAGCGATAGCACTCTCACTACATACATATGTAATATGTAATAATTATGAAGTGCGATAGCACTACTCCAGATTGTCCCTAGTTGAATTTATTTTTTGGCTTTTGACCTCAATAGTGAAATTGTAAATTAATTGTATGACAACTGTCTTATAATTATATATTTTCAGGTAGTTCATTCACAACGTCTGAGTGTATGTTGTCGGCGATTAGCCTAGCAATGATCTTAATTGTGGTTGTCAGCCCAAAACCCTCTAAATATACAGTGCCTTGCAAAAGTATTCGGCCCCCTTGAATCTTGCAACCTTTCGCCACATTTCAGGCTTCAAACATAAAGATATGAAATTTAATTTTTTTGTCAAGAATCAACAACAAGTGGGACACAATCGTGAAGTGGAACAACATTTATTGGATAATTTAAACTTTTTTAACAAATAAAAAACTGAAAAGTGGGGCGTGCAATATTATTCGGCCCCTTTACTTTCAGTGCAGCAAACTCACTCCAGAAGTTCAGTGAGGATCTCTGAATGATCCAATGTTGTCCTAAATGACCGATGATGATAAATAGAATCCACCTGTGTGTAATCAAGTCTCCGTATAAATGCACCTGCTCTGTGATAGTCTCAGGGTTCTGTTTAAAGTGCAGAGAGCATTATGAAAACCAAGGAACACACCAGGCAGGTCCGAGATACTGTTGTGGAGAAGTTTAAAGCCGGATTTGGATACAAAAAGATTTCCCAAGCTTTAAACATCTCAAGGAGCACTGTGCAAGCCATCATATTGAAATGGAAGGAGCATCAGACCACTGCAAATCTACCAAGACCCGGCCGTCCTTCCAAACTTTCTTCTCAAACAAGGAGAAAACTGATCAGAGATGCAGCCAAGAGGCCCATGATCACTCTGGATGAACTGCAGAGATCTACAGCTGAGGTGGGAGAGTCTGTCCATAGGACAACAATCAGTCGTACACTGCACAAATCTGGCCTTTATGGAAGAGTGGCAAGAAGAAAGCCATTTCTCAAAGATATCCATAAAAAGTCTCGTTTAAAGTTTGCCACAAGCCACCTGGGAGACACACCAAACATGTGGAAGAAGGTGCTCTGGTCAGATGAAACCAAAATTGAACTTTTTGGCCACAATGCAAAACGGTATGTTTGGCGTAAAAGCAACACAGCTCATCACCCTGAACACACCATCCCCACTGTCAAACATGGTGGTGGCAGCGTCATGGTTTGGGCCTGCTTTTCTTCAGCAGGGACAGGGAAGATGGTTAAAATTGACGGGAAGATGGATGCAGCCAAATACAGGAACATTCTGGAAGAAAACCTGTTGGTATCTGCACAAGACCTGAGACTGGGATGGAGATTTATCTTCCAACAGGACAATGATCCAAAACATAAAGCCAAATCTACAATGGAATGGTTCAAAAATAAACGTATCCAGGTGTTAGAATGGCCAAGTCAAAGTCCAGACCTGAATCCAATCGAGAATCTGTGGAAAGAGTTGAAGACTGCTGTTCACAAACACTCTCCATCCAACCTCACTGAGCTCGAGCTGTTTTGCAAGGAAGAATGGGCAAGAATGTCAGTCTCTCGATGTGCAAAACTGATAGAAACATACCCCAAGCGACTTGCAGCTGTAATTGGAGCAAAAGGTGGCGCTACAAAGTATTAACGCAAGGGGGCCGAATAATATTGCACGCCCCACTTTTCAGTTTTTTATTTGTTAAAAAAGTTTAAATTATCCAATAAATTTTGTTCCACTTCACGACTGTGTCCCACTTGTTGTTGATTCTTGACAAAAAATTAAAATTTTATATCTTTATGTTTGAAGCCTGAAATGTGGCGAAAGGTTGCAAGGTTCAAGGGGGCCGAATACTTTTGCAAGGCACTGTATATTAAATGCATCTTACCAGATATAAAATGACTACTACATAATCTGTGGTAATCGTTTGGAGCCCAGTTTTCTCGTCGAATTGCAGCAGCCCATCTCGCTCTCCTCTCTGGGTCTCTCGGAATCCGGTAGAATTTCAAGTCTCTCCGTCTATCTTCTCTGTTATTGCAACCGACCGCCACACACGCCTTCACCATTTTGATTATTAATGTTAACGAGCAGAAAAACACGCCATAATAGGAGGAATTTACGCAGCGGTAATGCATCAACAATGACGAGTTGACGGACAATATGGCGCGGGGGCGTGGTTGTGATGTCATGTGAGTAGGGTCTATAGTCGGTTGCGCCCTCTAGTGTGAAAATTACGGTATCTCCTTCAACATCAAGATACACGCCTGTTTTTCTACTTTTGACTTCTTTTCAAGAGACTATTGATTCATTGGCCTGCAAGGTACCAATCCCACTTGTAGTGTTACCATCTAATGACAGCATTCATATTTGAAAGCTGCCCTTCACTATGTGTGTTCAAGAGACACGATAATCACTGAAAAGCACACGATTCTCCCACAAGGCAGTGATTTGCGGCAGTGTTCGTCTACCCTTTCTTGTTGAAGTATTTTGAACAAAGATGAAAATGAATATCCTCGAGAGGAGGGGGTCCACCTACGAAATCTATAAAATCTTCCATCAAAACCACCTCCCTTGCTTTATGAGGACATTAATCTGAGGTTGTATTACTTTGCAGCTCTTCAAAGCATCTCGACAGTGGGAGTTGCCTTTTTAAATGCTCTTCATTGCTCAAAACTGATTTTGATGGCAGCTACAGAGGAATAAAAAAAGTCACTATTGCTGCAACATGTTTTGCTTCAAGCCTGCTTGTGAACCTTCCACCCCACTATCACTATTACACACACAGCTGCACACTGCAATGCCTGTGGAGTGAGAGCATCTAGGCTGGACTGTATACACTTTAATTGGCAGTCTGTCAGCACAGGATGAGTGATATGTGCCAAACAAGTGCGCACAAGGAGGAAATGCACTTAAAAAGCAATCCCTCCTGCAGCATGGCATTGTCTCAGCATTGGACGTGATAAATGCAGTGCATGAGAGCTCCCAGTTCACCATTATCATCAGATTCATCTCCGGCTGCGCTCGGTGGTCCCACTAACGCCTGCCACCCAGTTATTTATGACACACATGGAAAAGGCTGTTCTTTAACAGGCCTGCTAGTGGTGGGAACAGCGCACGGAACATGAGCTTAGATGAGCCGGTGAAAGTTGAGTAAATAAATCAAGTGGCTAAATAAGGGCAGCCAGCGGAACGAGTAAGACCCCTCTTCTGTTAATTAGACTCGGGCTGCAGCTCCAGGACTCCACTACTCACAGTTTCTGGATGGTGTGATTGTTAAAATATTGCAGACTCTCCACTGTACAGGCTCAACCCATCAGATCGGACCCGGGCCATACGCCATCAACAATGTTGTTAATAAGGACGTTAGAGTATAACAGCCAGAAGTAACATGTTACATTTACTCAGTTACTTATACAGTGGGGCAAATAAGTATTTAGTCAACCGCTAATTGTGCAAGTTCTCCCACTTGAAAATATTAGAGAGGCCTGTAATTGTCAACATGTTTAAACTAGGGCTGTCAAACGATTAAAATTTTTAATCAAGTTAATTACAGCTTTAAAATTAATTAATCGTAATTAATCGCAATTAATCGCAATTCAAACCATCTATAAAATATGCCATATTTTTCTGTAAATTATATATATATTCTGTAAAATAAATTGTTGGAATGGAAAGATAAGACACAAGATGGTTATATACATTCAACATACGGTACATAAGTACTGTAGTGGGCATTTCGCTCTACTGTCATTTAAATCTGTCTATGCTGTCCTCACGCCGAAGCGTCTACTTTTTCCAAAGCTAGACAGCTAGTGAACGACGCCATAATAATCTGACTTCTTCCTTTTTCATCTGATTTATTAATAAAATGGCCTCAAACCATTGTCCTCTTTAGACCGTCGTAAAACTACAAAAAAAAAAAGTACACAAGCATTGCATTAGCAACAACGTTAGCTTAGCACGCTATACAGGTTCACTAAAGATAAACAAAAAGTGTCTCATACAAAAAATATAACATTTCGCTTACTAACATAATATGTACATTCTTCACAACAACCATACTTACGGACAAATCTTGTCCAAGGATCATATAAGCACAACATTATCAGCCCGAGACGTCGTGCAGCCATAATGTCCTGGCAAGACAACAATAAACCATGTCACAAAGCGACCACAAGAGTTCACTGTTAGACAGCATAAAAAACCTTGCTGTAAAACTTGCCAAAAGGCAGAATAGACCCTACCCACCGACGTCACAAAATCACGTGCTCGCTGTATGGTTCCGCCCCCTTGTCCGTCATTTTGTGTCTGTATTATCAATGGTCTCAATTGATCGAGCAATTTATAATGCATTTCATGGAAGACCCGGTGCTTTCGGATGCCGTAAACTCACTTGATGCGTTGCATAAAAGGCGTTATGTGGAAAAGCTTCAGTTTATCCATTCGCCAGATCCATATTTGATGCCTAAATCGATGTTTTTTGACCCGCTGTCTCCGCCGTATTTGCCTGACATCTGCTAGCTACCCTGATATGTACAACTATCTTGTCTGCACAAAATCAGCCTATTCTCACGAAAGTTTGAAAAACTAAGAGCTTGGAGGCTTATAAATACTTCGTTGCTGGTTGGGTGAAACTGGTCCTCGTCCACGAAAATTCGGCAGGAATCTATCTTGTGCTTGGAAAGGTGAGTTACGAAATTTTCAATTCAAAATCTTTTGTTATTGCTAACATCCACTGTCAAGTCTAATGTATTTCATGTCGTTTGTCAATGGAGTTAGGGCTTTTAATGTTTAGCGATAGCACTCTCACTACATACATACGTGTATGTTGTCGGCGATTAGCCTAGCAATGATCTTAATTGTGGTTGTCAGCCCCAAACCCTCTAAATATATATTAAATGCATCTTACCAGATATAAAATGACTGTGGTAATCGTTTGGAGCCCAGTTTTCTCGTCGAATTGCAGCAGCCCATCTCGCTCTCTTCTCTCCGGGTCTCTCGGAATCCGGTAGAACTTCAAGTCTCTCCGTCTTCTCCGTCTATCTTCTCTGTTATTGCAACCGACCGCCACACACGCCTTCACCATTTTGATTATTAATGTTAACGAGCAGAAAAACACGTCGTAAATAGGAGGAATGTACGTAGCCGTAACAGGGCAACATGATGTGTTGACGGACAATTGGGCGGCACCAGTCAGGAGGATGGAGTTGTGACGTCACGTGGGTAGGGTCTATACTGTCTGAGCGGGACATGTGCGTTAATTGCGTCAATTATTTTAACGTGATTAATTTTAAAAATTAATTACCGGGCGTTAACACGATAATTTTGACAGCCCTAGTTTAAACCTCAACCATGATACTGGTCACAGAATGTGGAAAAAAAAAAAAAACATAAAATCACATTGTTTGATTTTTAAAGAATTTATTTGCAAATCATGGTGAAAAATAAGCATTTGGTCAATACCAAAAGTTCATCTCAATACTTTGTTATGTACCCTTTGTTGGAAATAACAGAGGCCAAACGTTTTCTGTAACTCTTCACTGTCACACCGTGGTGAGGTTTGTCGTGTCATGGTTATTTCCTGCTTTATTTTGAAAGTTTTCCCCTCCTTGTTTCAGAGCACTTGCCCTTCCTCATGTGCTCCCTAATCACCAATTGGTTGCACCTGTTCCCCATTACCTTCTGTGTGTATATATAGTCAGTCTCCCCTTTGTTTTGTGCCAGAGTGTCTTCATCTGCTGACGTGTCATTCCAGCCTGCTATCGTCCACAGCCAAAGCCACCACGTGAACCTAGTCCTGAAGAATTTAGTAAGGCTTTTTGAGTTTGTTTGCTGCTTTGTTTTTGATAGTATTTTTTTTTTTTTTTGCCTTCCTTGTGAAGTGAGTTTTTGTTGAAGAACCTGCCTTTTGATTGCAAATTTTTGTAAGCATTTCTGAGTTAATTTGTTACTTTGTGTTTATGATAAGATTTTTGCCTCCCACAGTGGAGTGACCTTTTGTTGTGCCATATTGTCAGGGGTGCACATATTTTTTGCCCAGGTTCTCAGAGGAGGACCTGGAGATGTGACTTGGTCCTCATTGAGCTTGAGAGCCGACCCGCCTGATGCGATAAAATTTATGACAAGCTTTACTTAGAGCCAGTTACCTTTAATTAATTATATAAACAATTTACGCTTGATTAACATCAACTGGCACAACAAAATTGCCATTACTTTGAAGTGAAATGTAAAGAAATAAACATAAAAGCACTAATTCAAAATAAAGCGCATTCATATGCGGCTCTCACATTAACTCCAAGCCTTTGTAAAAGTGGGATGTCATCCTCATAAGAGCTCATTGAGCGTGCATGTTTAGCTTTGTGAAATGCGAGCAAAAACACGTTTGTCAGCGCATGGCGCTGTTCTACAATTACTTTATTCCGCCACTTGTCCATAGGGCGAGTGGGGTCCTATCTGACATCGATAGTTTGCTTAATTGCCACATGCTGTTTTTTTCGTGCTTTTCAAAGTTTGGATGGCTAAAATTCTTTGACCCTTCATAAAATGCGCTGCTCTTATTAGCGACATTGGGATTCTCACGGCAAATGTTGCACAACATTTCCGTGCGAGCATCATTTGCTTCTAGCCATGGTACCTCCCGCAGCCACTTTTCAGCAAAAGTCCTTTTTTTCGGTAGCTCCGGTGATGTCTCTGTCGTCTGTCTGTCTTTTGACGGGGTTGGGGGATCACGGAAATAATTACTCAGTGGGGCCGAGAGAAAGTGATTTTCTCGTGTCCGCCGCAAATACAGTGGTCAGCCATTGGTACGCAAAAGCGTATGGAAGCCGTTGAGGGCCAGCGCGTTTGTCTATGTCCGGCATGCGGACCACTTATGTGCACGGGGTGAGGAGGGAGATGAAAGTCTGTGTTGCCCAACGACAGCCCCAAAATATCACTGCTCTAAATAGACATGTGCCGGTTACCGGTTTCACGGTTTACCGTGGTGTGAAAACGTCGCGGTTTCAAAACCACTAAAACTTTCCGTCATACCTTAGTACGGTATTCGCTATTTTTCATGTGCCAAAATGCAGCCGAAGTGGCTTGGTGCGGCACCGCTCACCCCTTCCCGTTTGTTGCCGTGAGTGTCACTAAAAGCCAGCAAACCCAAAAACAAATCCTCCAAACACAAGGCGTACTTTTCTTCAATTTATTGAGCTCTCAAATCGTGGTGAAGTATACAAATAAAAACATTTAAAACGTTGTACAATTGTATTTTTCCACGTGTGATTAGGTTCAACAGGATAGCAGTAGCACCATTAAAAAGTTCGCCAAAAACAAAACACACATTTTCCTTTCAAATTCAATATACAAACTAAAACTTACAAAGACGAATGTTAGCCTAGGCTAAACTGGGAGAGCAGCTTCTTTTATGTCTCACAGCCGCTGAGTGAGAGAAAAGCTTGAATGAAGGGGGGAAAGAGAAAGAATCGCGTCAAAGATCGCTAATTGAGAGAGGAGGTCTCACTCCTCACTTTTTTTTATTTTTATTTTATTTTTTTAGATGAAACCTTTCCTCAACAATATTTACATTTTAACTAATTTATAAAACTTATACATTTTTAACTAACTTATTAACTTATGAATTCTTTGTTCTTTTTAACACAAAGGCATGGCATCATGTACACTAGAGTTGACACAGTGGCTGAAAATGGCGAAACTTCACTTGAGCTTCCCCCCTCAAAAAAAAAAGTCACACAGTATATATTTTTTATTTTATTTAGAAGTGTTTTTATAGCAATTATTTTGTTCTTACTCTAATATTGAGCAACTTGAGCTGTGGCTGTGGGTATAGTCTAGGTTCTATTTATTTTAATTTTATATAATATTTGTTATTTTTTGTTAATTTATTTATTTTCACATTATATTCATGTTCCAATTTGCAAATATGTTTTGAAAAAATCCTGTTCAATGGATTTTTTTTTTTTTTTTTTTTTTAAACCCATACATCTCAAAATTTTGGCGCTATAATTGCAATACCGTGATACCATGAAACCGCGGTATTTTTGCTCACGGTTATCATACCGTGAAAATCTCATACCGGCACATACCTAGCTCTAGAGGAGATCTGCATAGAGGAATGGGCCAAAATACCAGCAACAGTGTGTGGAAAAAATTGTGAAGAGTTACAGAAAATATTTGGCCTCCGTTATTGCCAACAAAGGGTACATAATAAAGTATTGAGATGAACTTTTGGTATTGACCAAATACTTATTTTCCACCATGATTTGCAAATAAATTTTTTAAAAATCAAACAATGTGATTTTCTGGGGGTTTTTCCCCACATTCTGTCTCTCATGGTTGAGGTTTAACCATGTTGACAATTACAGGCCTCTCTAATATTTTCAAATGGGAGAACTTGCACAATTAGTGGTTGACTAAATACTTATTTGCCCCACTTCACTTGAGTAACTGTAATGGAGAAAACTGGTTTCTCGCTGATTCAGGTTGATTTGAGCTTTTTTCACGTCAGCGTGTCGGCCACTGTAGGACGACTGATCTGTGTCAAGGAAAGAATGAATGTGGTCATGTATCGAAAGATTTTGAGTGAAAATCTCCTTCCATCAGCGATGGCATTGAAGATGAGACGTGGCTGGGTCTTTCAACATTGACAATGATCCCAAACACACAGCCAGGGCAACAAAGGAGTAGCTTCGTAAGAAGTATTTCAAGGTCCTGGAGTGGCCTAGCCAGTCTCCAGATCTCAGGCCTCTCTAATATTTTCAAGTGGGGGAACTTGCACAATTAGTGGTTGGCTAAATACTTATTTGCCCCACTGTATTTGATGTGAAAGACGTTATAGAATGGATCGTGTAGAAAATGAAAGCCGAGTAACTAATTACTCTTACATTGAAGTAACTGAATTACTAAAAGAAAGATTAACATCGTTGGCTGTCAATGCAAAGGAGTCAAATAAAACGCGTGCAGGATAATCTCCACTAAGGAGGCTCCACTCCAGTCGTTTCCTTTAACAACCTGTCCCCCTTTTTGAAAAGATTCACTTCCTAATCACAGATGAGAGATGCGCACATCAAACAGCACCGGCGACTTTGGTCTACACAGCTGCCTTATAAAAGCAAACAAGCTATAAATAAAAGAGAATTTTATAGAGGTGCGTCTGTCGGGCATGTAGGGCTGAAATAGAGAGGAGAAGAACAAGAGGGGGTAAAGCATGAAAGGCAGAGGTGAGGAAAAGAAGCTAAAGAAAACAGACAGGGAAGGAAAAAAGGAATCAGATAAGAATGGAGAGGAAGGAAAATAGCAAACAATAGGATAGGAAAGGAGAAGAGATGATAAAACAGGAAAGGCAGGCAGGGAGGGTACAGCGCATGATGTTACTGAACACAATGTGATGCTATTTAGATGTGATTCGATGAACAGGTTGGCTTAGGGTGGGACTGGTGTCACAGCTTGTAATGAAATCCTTTCATGTGGCAGATGATAAGAACAAGGGAAAGGGCCCTCTGGGGAGGAGAGGACACCCGACCACCACCTCCACCGAAGCAGTGGAGAGGAAAAGTGCGGGTGTGTGCAGGAAGCAACTCCGCACTGACGCGACGGGTTCCGACTAAAGACAATTGACTGTTGACTGAGCCCCTGTCAACTTTTCCATTCTCGCACAGCATGCAGTTTGCCTTGCACAACGGGGACGATTTCCAATTTTGGGCTCACAGTTTGACGTCATTTTTAGACAAAAGCAATGACTGTCAATTTGGCCTCCGCGAGAATCACCAATGTTATGTTTGAGTGTGTTTGTTATATTACGCACCCTCCGGATTTATGGGCATGGTACGTAAACGATACTTTCTGGTGAAACATTTTTGAAAATATGTTTTCTAATAATACTGTAGTTTGTCGACTGAGTTTCACTGTTTTTATAGTTTGGCTGGGCCGGATATTTAGGCTAGGTTCATACCGCAGGTCTTAATGCACAAATCCGAAGTTTCCCAAATTGGAATTCATGCAGCAATTACGTCTGCAAAGAGCGAGCGACACGGTAGACGGCAGCGATGGAGCCGTACATTAGCGTTAGCGCCTAGCTTGAACTCGGCTTTTTGGGATGAGGTGGGCTTTACAACAGTCATTTAAAAAAATAATAAAATGCAAGCCTGCTTGGTTTTCTTTCTGTGCGCCAAATGAGTACTGTATTTCAATATACATACGTGGCTGAGAGTCTGGGCAAACTGACCATATGTGTGTGCATCATGCAGGCATGCATTCCCTCAGTCCATATAAACTTTGAATATAAGACTAAACAGGAATGATTTATGCCTGTTATTTGTGAAATCAAAATATGATCACCCTAGAACAGGGGTGTCCAAACTTTTTGCAAAGGGGGCCAGATTTGGTGTGGTAAAACTGTGGGGGCCGACCTTGGCTGACGTCCTTTACGTAGAACAATAGATTTAAGCAAATTTTAGCAAGTCTTTCTGTGTGTCACATTTGCTTTATTATTATTTTTTTGATTAATAATTTCAACAATCTCGCAACTAGCCTTTGTGGCGTTGTCTTTTGACTCTCGGGCTCTTGCGAAATACTGCTGCTGGGAAATTAAACTAGGTTCAAGTTGCTTCAATTTCTCTCTGCGTATCTTCCCTATAATCTTGTCGTACATGTCAGCGTGCCTTGTTTGGTATTATCGCCTCACATTGAACTTTTTAAAAACAGCTACTGTCTTTCCAAATGATGCAGACCAAGTTGTTGCGTATTTTAGTGAAGAAACAGTCCAATTTCTGACAAGGATGCACTAAAGGACCCAAATGCTCGACAGTTCAATCCAAACAAAGATTTATTTTCCAGTTCAAAAAAGGAAGTTAACAAAAATTCACGGCAACAGCTGGACATCAATCAACTGAGTAGATTTCACTAAAAACAAAAAGGCATTAGTTCAAAAACTTGAATCGGTCTCAAAAAGGGGCTTACAGAAGGACGTGGCAGGATAGCAGAAAAACCGACACTAGGCAAGGTTAGAAGCAGGCTATTTATACAGAGGGTCACAGGTGGACGCAATCAGCCTGATTGACAAAGGCAGGAAGTAAAGTTAACTCTAGGAGGCACGCCACTACCAAAATAAAAGAATCTGACATGAATCAACACAAAACATTAACAAGACTTCCAAGATGTGACAATTTCCACCTATCCTTGAAGCGTCGGCCGTCGCAGTCAACTTTCTTTTTTTTTGTTGATTGTCGCAATTTCAGAAAATTGGAAGGGTCACACGGGGTAATGTTACTTAGAAAGTGCTGCTGCCTTTTAGTGGGTAAATGAGGAGCAGCATTTAGTGAGAAAGCAACTTCATATGCTGGTAGCAGCACTGATGACCAATTTATTAATTCTGTGTGCGGGCCAGACGTAATTGATTTTATGACAGAGGCTGGGGGCCGGACGAAGTTTGAACGCGGGCCGCATTTGGCCCCCGGGCCGGACTTTGGACATGTCTGCCCTAGAATGATGTAGAGCCAGCATGTGTAGTCATTTGTTTTGATTCTTCTGCACATGTGGGTTAGTTTGCTCGTTGTTAGTTGCATACTCTGGAAGCTCGGCAGCGTAACCGTGTTACGTCACTGCCCTGCGACCTCAACAACAATGGAAACCTACTAGTTAAATTAATTTTACAAATTGTATAAAAACGAAAAAATCAAGAGCGGTATGAATATCAAATTATTTTACCTCATAATAACGTTGATCTTTAAGAACTACAAGTCTTTCTATCTGTGGATCCCTTTAATATGTTACAGTAGATATAATCTACACAAAGAAACTGTAACCCCATCGACTCACAGCCTCGAAAAGTAAGTGTTACATTACGTCAGAAACTCGTTCGGCACGCCTCTTTTCCGAACCGAACACCAAGAACCGAAACAGTTCAATACGAATACATGTACCGTTACACCCTTAGTTTACAGTGTTTAATATAGATGTGTTTCCTTATTTTGTATGTGTGAACTGTAATTCTACGGCGTGTTGTTGACCAATAAATATCTGGACACAACAACTGGAGTCTCATATGTCATTTACACAGAGGCGTAGCAAGGGTCCCCGGGGGCCCCAGGCAACAAGCAACATGGGGCCCTTCGAGAGTGTGCAAGTAAGGAGGACAGTTGGACTTGGAGCAATAGACCCTACCCACCGACGTCACAAAATCACGTGCTCGCTGTATGGTTCCGCCCACTTGTCCGTCATTTTGTGTCTGTATTATCAATGGTCTCAATTGATCGAGCAATTTATAATGCATTTCATGGAAGACCCGGTGCTTTCGGATGCCGTAAACTCACTTGATGCGTTGCATAAAAGGCGTTATGTGGAAAAGCTTCAGTTTATCCATTCGCCAGATCCATATTTGATGCCTAAATCGATGTTTTTCGACCCGCTGTCTCCGCCGTATTTGCCTGACATCTGCTAGCTACCCTGAACTGTACAACTATCTTGTCCACACAAAATCAGCCTATTCACACGAAAGTCTGAAAAACTAAGAGCTTGGAGGCTTATAAATACTTCGTTGCTGGTTGGGTGAAACAGGTCCTCGTCCACGAAAATTCGGCAGGAATCTAACTTGTGCTTGGAAAGGTGAGTTACGAAATTTTCAATTCAAAATCTTTTGTTATTGCTAACATCCACTGTCAAGTCTAATGTATTTCATGTCGTTTGTCAATGGAGTTAGGGCTTTTAATGTTTATATGGTTTAGCGATAGCACTCTCACTACATACATATACTTGTATGTTGTCGGCGATTAGCCTAGCAATGATCTTAATTGTGGTTGTCAGCCCAAAACCCTCTAAATATATATTAAATGCATCTTACCAGATATAAAATGACTACTAAATAATCTGCGGTAATCGTTTGGAGCCCAGTTTTCTCATCGAATTGCAGCAGCCCATCTCGCTCTCTTCTCTCCGGGTCTCTCGGAATCCGGTAGAACGTCAAGTCTCTCCGTCTATCTTCTCTGTTATTGCAACCGACCGCCACACACGCCTTCACCATTTTGATTATTAATGTTAACGAGCAGAAAAACACGTCGTAAATAGGAGGAATGTACGTAGCCGTAACAGGGAAACATGATGTGTTGACGGACAATTGGGCGGCACCAGTCAGGAGGAAGGAGTTGTGACGTCACGTGGGTAGGGTCTATAGAAGAAAGAGTAGCAACACAAAAATACTACCGTCGGAAGCGGAGGTATATACCTTTGTGTGAAATCAGTAGTCAGATTGGCCGTACGACCCATCAAATTCAAATTATTCCGTAAAAACCACTGATTGGTGGACCACCAACCGAAATGAGTATTAACTTTGCTAATAAAATTGTTTAGGATTATTTTAGATGCATATATGTGATATTTTTCTTATAGAGTATTCAACGAGGAATACGAAAAACCCATTAATAGACTTTTTGGGAAAAATTCCCATTTCTTTAAGTAGTCATATGAATAATGAGGTGGCCTGTGAAAATCAAAAATGAAAACCTCGGGAAGGACTTTCCAGAGAGTACTTGGTGAGTCTTTAAATAATCATGTGTATTAATAGCTGATTGGGCTTTCTTAAACATGTATAATCTACGTGACATGGTTAGTGCTGATTGGGATTGATAACAGAATCGTTAGATAATCTGCCAAATGATGCCATGGTATTGAAACACTCGCTACACTTGTCGCTGCGACAGTGCAGTAAAGCTGCTTGTGCTAAATCTGTTGGACCTCTGGGGCCCCCTGCTGGCTGGGAGCCCTAGGCAATTGCCTGGTTTGCCTAATGGGACGCGACGCCTCTGCACAAATGTATGCACGCACGCGGTGATAAAAAGCAGCCGTGAAAATTACCACCCTCATTTTTATTTACCTTGCGATAAATGGATTCATTGCATATCGCGACAGGCTTAGCAACTTCAATAAAACATATCGTTAGATGGATTTACGACCCCCCCCCCCTTAAAATTTTTCTCCTCGGATCTACACAATTCACATAGGTCACCCCTTTTTGACTTTAAAACGGCGAATTTCGCCAAAAGGTGAGTGATTTTCATGCGTGGAATCCAAAAAATAATAAAATATAAATAAATGAGGGACAAAACTTTCCAAATTTCCATAATAAGTGTTGATGAAACTCTTTCAAATTCCGAATGACCTACATGCCAGGTGGTCAGATGCCTCTAACATTGTTAGCGAGAATCAGCAATGTCATAAAAAAATAAAAAATAATATCCCCATGCTGTGCTCATGTAGGCATGTTTGTTTGTGTGCGGCCTTAAGAGCTTCACTCCCCAGGTGTCCCCAGTGGAATCACTCGGTCATTATCAGAAATCTCCAGCTGCTGTCTCACAGCAGCATTGCGAGCTCTGCTTTTGACAGAAATCAATACGGCCGTCACAAGCAATCATCGGCCTGCTATGTGTTTGAGTGTACACCCGCCGCGCACACAAAATGCATACGCGCCCATATATAATCAAACAAACAGAAGCCTGGAAACAACGCACGAAGGCTTTGCTTGGTGCTTTTTTTCAATTGCACACCGAGTGCAAAGGAGAGGCGTAATTTGACTGTGAGAGACAATGTGCATTGAGAGACCTTGTACTTTTGACACCAGCATGTGAGGCGTGTTATTGTCTCTTACTTTGAAGCTGAGGGCAGAGCAGTAATTACATTTCTGCTTCTGAAAATACAAGAATCCTCGCACAATTGTTTTGTCGGAGTCAAAACCAATTGATTTTTATTAACAAAGCCAAATCACCTGAACTTGCAAACAAGAGGCAAAGGTGCTTTTTGATTTAGGAATTCGTATACACAAGGGTTGTTATTATCTATAAAGTTTGTTTTACCCTCACTACTGTTCTAAGGGTTGGGGGTTGGGTTTAAGTTAGAGGTATCTTGAACTGATCAAAGCTCCTTTTGTTTTGTTTTGTTTCTATCGCTCCATCAGGCCAGATGCGAGGTTATCGCTGAGCCGTTTGTCCTTACAATGCTCGGAATCTGCAGAGCTGCTGCACACAAGTCTCAAATATCAATTAAATAATCAGATGCAATCTCATCCCATTGTTCCCTAGACAGTCCAGACCACAAAGGACTTCTGTTTACTGACCTCAATGTCATTTTAAAATCACAATACATATTTTGTGCACAACACACTCACCTAGGCTGTAGTTCACGAGTCTGATTTACAGAGATGCAGCGTGGCTTTAGTTCCTATTTAGCAGCAGAGGTGGGTAGAGTACCCAAAAATTTACTTAAGAGCAGCGTTACTTTAAAAATAATATTACTCAAGTAAAAGTAAAAGTAGTTATCCAAAAAATGCACTCAAGTACAATCAAAAAAGTATTTGGTGGAAAGAATATTCAAGAAATTAGCAACATTGCGAGTCGCTGCTTACATTTTTGTTTTTGACAATGTTTTTTTTTTTTTTCTCAGCACAGTTATCTATACGAACTGTTCTTATAATGACACTGTGCAATAACTAGAGATGTCCCGATCGATCGGGATGATCGGGTCCGATCACGTCATTTTCAAAGTATCGGAATCGGCAAAAAAATATCGGCCATGCCTTTTTTTTAATATATATATATATTTTTTTTTAATTAAACCATTTTCTAATTGTATTTAATGTTTCAGACATAATGTGTTACACTCATCCAGAGTCTTTAGTTTAGGCTTAAGGTAGGGTTATCAAAAATATCCCGATAACGGCGGCAAATAATTTATTTAAAAATGTGTCACGTTAAAATATATAACGCAATTAATGTATGCGTTGCACGACCCTCTCACTCATTGTCGCGCTCAATCTGTAATGACGCTGTTTTACCTATATAGAGGGATAAAAGGCAGCGCAATGTGAGTAGAGTGAATTTTTTGCAGCCTTTGGAGCCTTTTTTTAATTGGCTAAAGCCTTGCAATCCCTCTCCCTATGAATAGAAATATCATGGGAAGTAATGTGGGGAAGCAAGGTGGCAATTGATCTTTTTCTTAATACCTTAAGTTATTTCCCAACACAGAGAAGATATATCAATTGGTACCACTACGCACAGTCATGGGTGCACTTCCCATCATACATTTGGGATGGCCACAGTATCATTTACTGAAAGCTCAATAAATACACTAGATGGCAATATTTAGTCACAATATACAAAGTCATAAGTCTTTCTATCCGTGGATCCCTCTCACAGAAAGAATGTTAACAATGTAAATGCCATCTTGAGGATTTATTGTCATAATAAACAAATACAGTACTTATGTACTGTATGTTGAATGTATATATTCGTCCGAGTTTTATTCATTTTTTTCTTAATGAATTGCCAATATGTATATGATCGGGAAAAATTATCGGGAATGATTGGAATTGAATCGGGAGCAAAAAAAAAGCAATCGGATCGGGAAATATCGGGATCGGCAGATACTCAAACTAAAACGATCGGGATCGGATTGGGAGCAAAAAAACATGATCGGAACAACCCTAATTTTAATGAGATATTATGGCGTACTTACCTCTTTTCGATCCAAAAACTCTTTGTAGCATGTATCACCAATTGTCAAGACACAGCTGTGGATGGCCACAGCTGGATTTTGGGGGGATTTTATGGGTGTATCATGGTAATATAACAAGGGTCGTGATGCAGAAATCGCAGACATCAAGGAGTGGTCGAGATGTTCTTTTTCATATATTTACACTTTTAAACATTTTTTTTTTCAAATTTTCTTTCTTTGCATCGATTATTTATCATCTAACATATCAGGGAAAATGCAACAGTAACAAAAAAAATTAAATTAAGCGATAGTTATGAGGTAGATATCCGTGACTTATTTACAGACGGTAATTTTTTCATTGTGACGTAATTTGTTTAAAAGTTTAAAATATGCGAGTGAATATTTTTTTTAAGTCGTTTTATTTTAAAGAAAATCTTAGATATCAATTAATGATTCTAGGCTAAAAATGACACATTTCATATTAATGAATACGATTACTTACCATCTTTTTATGGCTAGGTTCAAACATAAGCGGTTGCGTGACGTGTAAAGGGTGGTTTCCAGGGTAAAACGGACAAATTAAAAATAGTTTGGGGACTTAATGCGCCATGAATCTGCTATGGCAGCATATAGGTATATTGTTCAATCGAACAAAACAGTTGCTTTGGCTTCAAATACAGCAGTTTATTTTCAAGAGGGGTGCAAGAGCAGAAACTGCTTTTTCAGCCTTGTCTGTGTATTCTACCATTTTTTTTTTTTTTTAAACATGGTATCTGTACAGTATAAGCTGATAACACACAACCGGGTGTCAGAATCGGTGTCAGGCACCAAAAATGGTATCAGTGCAACACTAAGAAGTGAAAAATCAGCTGAAACGAGCGTTGAAGGGTATGTCAAACCCCTACCTACAGGACTGATGTCGCCAACACTGGGATGTTTACAGTCAACGTCTGAGACAAGCTGTCATATTTGAGTAAGAGACCAATGAGCACGTAGCTTCATCAAAGCAACAACTGCTACAGGCTGCTGGGCCTGTGTGTCACACATCATTTCACCTGGGTCTTCATGTCTTTTGGCAGGCAAATGAGCCGGGGCGAAAGTTTCACGTATACACACCGTGGTGATGTGCTTAAATTTACATCAGCAGCACTTTATGAGGATATTTGACTCGTATATGCGGGGATGAAAAGCATTGGATTTAATATCTATGCTGTTAAATTAACTGATCATGGACTTTAATTATGAAATGTTTTAATGCTACAGTCTCCCACTGGGGTGAATGTAAGGGTGAATGCTTGCTTGTCTACACGTACATTGCCGGGATTGGTAAAATGAAGGATAAAGGCATTAAATTTACTTCAATAACACCAGCATTTGTGCATTGATTTCATGTTGTTTTTGGGGTTTTTTTAACTCCAAATGGAAATGGTTGGAATTGAGCATCCTCATTTCATCTTTCGTGTTGAATTACATATTTCAGAACACCTTGTCAAATTGTACAGCAAGATTACACATGCTGCCAACTGCCAATTATATTGTCATTTAGGAAGAAAACAAAAATAGAGTGAAAAGGTGCATCATTGTTGGCTTATTTCCATCTGATTGCCGCTCCAAAAGTTAGATTAAAAAGTCGGCTAAGTGTCTGTGGGGGGGGGGGGAGCTTCATCTGATGTTCATTGACAAAGACTGTATCACAAGCACTGCTCCCAGCTGTAAACTGTGCTCTAAAAATATACATTACTCCATCTGAAGCCACCATTTTGTTTTGATTCTCTTTACTTTGCCGTGTTATGGACTCAAAATAACCAGAAGGAACAAATGAGTTGAAACCCTGGCCAATTGACTTGGTGCAAGAGACGTACACCTTGGCCTGACCACCCGTCAGTCACGGAAACATCAATGTGCAAAACTTTATTTAAATCTATGCAAATGGTCACATGATCACGAGCAAGGGCGTAGGTTTGCATAGGGATGGTAGGGTAGGGTGACCATATTTTGATTTCCAAAAAAGAGGACACTCGGTTCACTCAAAGATGCCCATATCACTTTAATATATTTAGAGTGTGCCTCCTCCGTCTGGATAGAAAAATTCAGTTTTATTAAAAAAAAAAAAAATTTTTTTTTTTAAAACATAGGCCTATTGCTGTATAGTATATTTATACACTATATGGAAATATTTTTTTACTCGACTGGTTTCTCAACAGGCTTTATTCTTCCTAAAAAAATAATCAAACCATGAAAAAAAAGAATAATGATTTTTAAAAATTAGGGCTGTCAAACGATTAAAATTTTTAATAGAGTTAATCACAGCTTAAAAATTCATTAATCGTAATTAATCGCAATTCAAACCATCTTCAGAATATGCCATATTTTTCTGTAAATTATTGTTGGAATGGAAAGATAAGACACAAGACGGATATTTACATACAACATACTATACATAAGTACTGTATTTGTTTATTATAACAATAAATCCACAAATGGCATATGCTCTTTAAAGAGCATATGACACGAGAAAAAAAGTCTTAAATGGCATTATTATGTGAATTAGAATCATATTTTGACGATTCGACTATATACAACAAGCACAGATGACGAGAAATTAGTCTTTTAATCTGCCGGTTAGCCACGCCTACCATTATAGGGCTTTAGCGTCCCCAACAGGTGGATGACGTCAGCGGTAGACTTGGCTCATCGATTTTACTATTCAGCCCATTGAGGGGAAATTATTCAGAACGAGGAAAACGCGACGAAGAAAGCCGCAAAATGTCATTGTTTTAGTCTCTCTACTCCAATATTTTTACAGGATATTCTTTTTACCCAAGTATTTTTCCCCAATAGCTATATAAATGGCTTGAGAAGGACCAGTCAGCCCGTTGAGGGGGAACTATTCACAACGAGGAAAACGAGACGAAGAGAGCGGCAAAATGTCATTGTTTCTGTCTCTTTACTTCAATATTTTTACAGGATACTCTTTTTATCCAAGTATTTTTCCCAATTGCTAAATAAATGGCATGGTCATGACAAATAACAGTCTTGTGCTGAATGGAATATGAAATAATAAAAATGCATTTATTCAGGACGACATGGCAAAATTACTCCATAATGGTCAAAACTGTCGACTTCACCTTTACTGTCGCACCTCCCGAACGATATATTATGACACCTAAATCGGACATACTGTATGTCATTTCCCTTCCCTGGCTTCGGAGAATGTAAACAAACCAGAAGGCGTGACAGCTAGCCGACATGCTAACCCGAACCGAGTGATGTTTCAAAGTCTTCAAAGCGGAAAATCACACATAGCTATCCTGGATTATTTGACATGACGACCCGGTTGTCAAATGTCTTAGCGGATCGGCAAACCACCCGGCAGAGAGCAATTTACAGTTCGTTCCCCGGAGGAGGGTGGCTGGAGTTGTTGTGCAGCTAACAGTGCTGCTGCTAATGCATTAGGAGAGCTTTTTACATTCTTATCAATGATCAAACGTAAGTAGTCCTTCATTTAAAGGAAGTTTGTAGTGTTCACTTTGTAATCGCTGTATTCGTATTTGACATAATACAAAACAAGATGTTTACTCACTTCCTTGTAAGTCCAATGGTCCCACAGTAAATATCCACGGTGAATGGGAACCTTTTGAAACTCCAAAAAGGCGCATACGCCTCTCCCTCATACAGAATGATTTTTCTGCAGCCGTTTGGCTGGCGTGATGCGAAAAATAAACGTATTAATCCACAAAATCAGCTGAATCCTTCGTCCTCATACACAACAGTACACTGTAGCGTGAAGAGGACGTCTTCTACCGTACACGTCACAGCGCCCTCCTCCTAAATGCGAGACCGAAGCCGGAAGTCACTCATTTTCCTGGCGCGGGATTCAAAAAACTAAATAAATATAGCGATCGCTTCCACACACATCCAAGCGGTCCATATCATTCAGGAGCATAAAATACCGCGTGTATTATGAAATAAACATGCTTTTTCGTGTCACAGGCACTTTAAAGTGATCCACGGATAGAAATACTTGTAGTTCTTAAAAGATAAATGTTGTAGTTACAAGTTATAGTAATTTTATATTAAAACTAGGGTTGTTCCGATCATGTTTTTTTGCTCCCAATCCGATCCCGATCGTTTTAGTTTGAGTATGTGCCGATCCCGATATTTCCCGATCCGATTGTTTTTTTTTTTTTTTGCTCCCGATTCAATTCCAATCATTACCCGATAATTTTTCCCGATCATATAAATTTTGGCAATGCATTAAGAAAAAAATGAATAAAACTCGGACGAATATATGCATTCAACATACAGTACATAAGTACTGTATTTGTTTATTATGACAATAAATCCTCAAGATGGCATTTACATTATTAACATTCTTTCTGTGAAAGGGATCCACGGATAGAAAGACTTGTAATTCTTAAAGGATAAATGTAACTTTGTATATTGTGACTAAATATTGCCATCTACTGTATTTGTTGAGCTTTCAGTAAATGATACTGTAGCCATGCCCAAATGCATGATGGGAAGTGCAACCATGACTGTGCTTAGTGCTACCAATTGATATATCTTCTCTGCGTTGGGAAATAAAATAGGGTGTCAAGAATAAGATCAATTACTACCTTGCTTCCCCACATTGCTTCCCACGATATTTGTAATCGTAGGGAGAGGGATTGTAAGGCTTTAGCCATTTAAAATAAGGCTCCAAAGGCTGCCAAAATTCACTCTACTCATTTTACGCTGCCTTTTAGCTCTCCGTATAGGTAAAACGGCGCCATTACAGATTGAGCGCGACAATGCGTGAGTGGGTCGTGCCGCGCATTCATTAATTGCGTTAAATATTTTAACATGATACATTTTTTTAAAAATTAATTACCGCCCTTATCGGGATAAATTTGATAACCCTACCTTAAGCCTAAACTAAAGACTCTGGATAAGTGTAACATATTATGTCTGTAACGTTAAATACAATTAGAAAACGATTTAATTAAAAAATGTATATATATTAAAAAAAGGCATGTCCGATATTTTTTTGCCGATTCCGATACTTATAAAATGACATGATCGGACCCGATCGGTCGAGATGCCGATCGATCGGGACATCTCTAGCCAAAATCATCACGCATTTATTCATTTTGAAATGATTGAAATAGATTGAATTTTTTTTTTATTAATTATTAATTAATTAATAATTTAATTATAATTAAAATAAGAATTCAAAGTCTTTTTAACAAGTAAATAATTCTAACAAATTAAAAGTCATATCGGCTTGATGTTGTCCGTGCCATTGGTGGTGGTCACATTGAGCGCTTATAAAGCATGAAATAAAAATTTGAAGTTATAAACAACACTTTTATCCATCTAGTTAATAATATACCGTAATGGTTTTGGCACATTCTTTTTGAATTACCTTGATATAATGAGTTCAGTTATATAGGTAATTTAGATTGTCTTCCCATATGTTGTAACGATAGAATTGACCTTACCATTATTAAGTAAATTACTTAATTATGTTCAGACTTACATTTACCCCTTTTCACTTGCTGAATGTGCCAGTCCATTTTTCCCCCTCAAATGCACGTTTGATTGGGTGATGACTAGAACCCCCACATTCACACAATCTCGACAGAAATACAGTGTATCACTAAAGTGAGTACACCCCTCGCATTTCTGCAGATATTTAAGTATATCTTTTCATGGGACAACATTGACAAAATGACACTTTGACACAATGAAAAGTAGTCTGTGTGCAGATTATAAAATATAGTTAATTTATTCTCCCCTCAAAATACCTTAAAATATAGCCATCAATATTTAAACCCCTGGCAACAAAAGTGATTACATCCCTTAGAAACTACGTACATCCCTAAATGTCCAAATTGAGTACTGCTTGTCACTTCACCTCCAAAATGTCATGTGACTTGTTACAGGAGTGCTGTAAGCATTGCTGCAGAGATTGAAGAGGTCTGGGGTCAGTTAGTTCTCAGAACATACGCTGCACTCTACATCAAATTGGTGTGCATGGCTGTCACCCCAGGAGGAAACCTCTTCTGAAGACGGTACATAAGAAAGCCCGCCCGTTTCATCAGACCATAGGACATGGTTCCAGTAATCTATGTGCTTTGTTGACATGTCTGCAGCAAACTGTTTGCGGGCTTTCTTGTGTACCGTCTTCAGAAGAGGCTTCCCCCTGGGGTGACAGCCATGCACACCAATTTGATGTAGAGTGCGGAGTATGGTCTGAACGCTAACAGGCTGACCCCCCCCCCCCCACCACCACCACCACCACCTTTTCAATCTCTGCAGCAATGCTGACAGCACTCCTGTAACGAGTCACATGACATTTTGGAGGGAAAATTAAAAAATTTTCGTCCAGCAGCAGCTACTGTAAGTAATGTAAAAAGACGTCAGTGTTGTGGAGGTGGGGAACGCCACTAATGTTACTACTGAAAGTCCGACCTGCATCAGAGTTAGAATAACATTAAACTGTGTGAACTTGCTAATTTGTAAAACTCGAGTCGAAAGCTGCTTAGAGGGGTGTCTTCCTGTGTGTTTTGTACTGTTAACGTTAATTCAACGGTGCATTTTATGCATTTATTCATTAATTTAAAATGTATTTTTTACATCATTAAAAAATATATTTTCATTTGCAGCCTATGCACATTTTAACCCCCCCCCAAAAAAAAAAACAACAACCACTGTAAATTTCCTTTATATGAAGCAAACATTTTTTTAAAAAAAACGAGCTTCTCTCATGAAAATAATTGAAACTTTTTTCATTTTTACGTATGAACCAGCTATTTTTGAGAAATGTACCCAATCTGTTTGGTCTTATTAACGTCCCATCCCCTACATGCAGATTATGCTGTTATAGCATCCATACTGATGTTGAGACCAAATCTACGCCCTTGGTTCAGTTATATAGGGCGGGAAACACTCAGGTGACTTGAAGTTCCGCCCTGAGACCCCACTTTGGCCAAATTTCAAAATTGTCCGATATGCATGTGTGATACATCATTGGAAAGCTTAAAATCTCAATTTTCTGGGGGAAGAAAATTTTTTAACAGGAGGGCTTTTTTTTTTTTTTTTTATGTTTTTTAAACAACAAAACCCTATCTGGAGGTGAGAGCACGCGAGAGCAGAATTACAGACGCCATGACTTTAATGAGATATTATCGCGTACTTACCTTGTTTCGATCCGAAAACTCCATGTCGCATGTATCACTGAGTGTCAAGACCAGTGTTGTTAATAACGGCGTTACAATATAACGGCGTTACTAACGGCGTTATTTTTTTCAGTACTGGGTAATCTAATTAATTACTTTTCTCATCTTGGCAACGCCGTTACCATTACTGAGGACGGAAAGGCATGCGTTAATATGCGTTACTATATTGGTCGAAAAGTCTGAGGGAGACGGACTCACCGAGACGGCAGAGCAGAGCAGGAGTAGGGAGGAGGCAAGAAAGTTGTGACACCAAGCAAACGCGATGCTAGGTAGCTCCAATAATACATGTTGTAGCCGATAGCCTACAAACTACGCCCGCATGTTATGGTAGATATGGTAGACATGGTAGATATCACATGTACTGTACATTGATATAACTAGATGCAGAATGACAGACATGGCACTAAATGAGTTAGAAGACAGCCGCCATCTTAAAGCAGTAGACTTTTTAGGACGGCTCTGTTGTAGAGAACCTTCCTAGCGAACCTAAGTAACTTTTTATCTAAAATACTTCTAAATCGGCAAAATCTTGACTTGAATCTATCTTTAAATGATGAAACAGTTTTAAAACTTTCATATGTCGAAAGTAGAGAGAAGGGAACTAATGCAATAATGGGAGCAATTTTAACAACTTTTAACAGTTGATTCAGGGTACAGGGTAAATTAGGGTAAAGAATTGGGCTCGGGCCAATTGTACCAAAAACCTTCACAAAAAACTTCACATAGTGTGGCCAATGTTTTTTTTTTTTTTTTTTTTTTTAGGGGGAAAAAAAAAAAAAAAGTAATTATCACCAATTACTTTGCCAAGTAACTAATTGCTCTTACATTCAGGTAATTGAGTTACTAACGCAATTGCTTTTTGGGAGAAGTAATTTGTAACTATAATTAATTACTTTTTTTCAGTAAGATTAACAACACTTGTCAAGACACAGCTGTGAATGGCCACAGCGGGATTTTGGGGGGATTTTATGGGTGGAACATGGTAATATAACAAGGGTCGTGATGCAGAAATCACAAACATCAAAGAGTGTTCGAGATGTTCTTTTTCATATATTTACCCTTTTAAACGTTTTTTTAATTTATTTATTTATTTTATTTTTTTTCTTTCTTTGGATCGATTATTTATCATCTAACATATCGGGGAAAATGCGACAGTAACAAAAAAATACAATTTAGCGGTAGTTATGAGGTAGGTATCCCTGACTTTTTTACAGACGCCATTTTTTTTCATTGTGACGTAATTTGTTCAAAAGTATGTGCGAGTGAATAATTTTTTAAAGACTTTTTTTTAAAACAAAATACTAGACATCAATTAATGATCCTAAGCTAAAAATTACAGACATTTTGAATTATAAATATAATTACCTACCTTGTTTTATATATATATATATATATATATATATATATATATACATATATACAGAACCTTGCAACCTTTCGCCACATTTCAGGCTTCAAACATAAAGATATAAAATTTTAATTTTTTCTCAAGAATCAACAACAAGTGGGACACAATCGTGAAGTGGAACAACATTTATTGGATAATTTAAACTTTTTTAACAAATAAAAAACTGAAAAGTGGGGCGTGCAATATTATTCGGCCCCCTTGCGTTAATACTTTGTAGCGCCACCTTTTGCTCCAATTACAGCTGCAAGTCGCTTGGGGTATGTTTCTAACAGTTTTGCACATCGAGAGGCTGACATTCTTGCCCATTCTTCCTTGCAAAACAGCTGGAGCTCAGTGAGGTTGGATGGAGAGTGTTTGTGAACAGCAGTCTTCAGCTCTTTCCACAGATTCTCGATTGGATTCAGGTCTGGACTTTGACTTGGCCATTCTAACGCCTGGATACGTTTATTTTTTAACCATTCCATTGTAGATTTGGCTTTATGTTTTGGATCATTGTCCTGTTGGAAGATAAATCTCCGTCCCAGTCTCAGGTCTTGTGCAGATACCAACAGGTTTTCTTCCAGAATGTTCCTGTATTTGGCTGCATCCATCTTCCCGTCAATTTTAACCATCTTCCCTGTCCCTGCTGAAGAAAAGCAGGCCCAAACCATGATGCTGCCACCACCATGTTTGACAGTGGGGATGGTGTGTTCAGGGTGATGAGCTGTGTTGCTTTTACGCCAAACATATCGTTTTGCATTGTGGCCAAAAAGTTCAATTTTGGTTTCATCTGACCAGAGCACCTTCTTCCACATGTTTGGTGTGTCTCCCAGGGGGCTTGTGGCAAACTTTAAACAAGACTTTTTATGGATATCTTTGAGAAATGGCTTTCTTCTTGCCACTCTTCCATAAAGGCCAGATTTGTGCAGTGTACGACTGATTGTTGTCCTATGGACAGACTCTCCCACCTCAGCTGTAGATCTCTGCAGTTCATCCAGAGTGATCATGGGCCTCTTGGCTGCATCTCTGATCAGTTTTCTCCTTAAGGACGGCTGGGTCTTGGTAGATTTGCAGTGGTCTGATGCTCCTTCCATTTCAGTATGATGGCTTGCACAGTGCTCCTTGAGATGTTTAAAGCTTGGGAAATCTTTTTGTATCCAAATCCGGCTTTAAACTTCTCCACAACAGTATCTCGGACATGCCTGGTGTGTTCCTTGGTTTTCATAATGCTCTCTGCGCTTTAAACAGAACCCTGAGACTATCACAGAGCAGGTGCATTTATACGGAGACTTGATTACACACAGGTGGATTCTATTTATCATCATCGGTCATTTAGGACAACATTGGATCATTCAGAGATCCTCACTGAACTTCCGGAGTGAGTTTGCTGCACTGAAAGTAAAGAGGCCGAATAATATTGCACGCCCCACTTTTCAGTTTTTTATTTGTTAAAAAAGTTTAAATTATCCAATAAATGTTGTTCCACTTCACGATTCTGTCCCACTTGTTGTTGATTCTTGACAAAAAAATTAAATTTCATATCTTTATGTTTGAAGCCTGAAATGTGGCGAAAGGTTGCAAGATTCAAGGGGGCCGAATACTTTTGCAAAGCACTGTATATATATATATATTTATTTATTTATTTATTACATTTAAGGTTTTTTTTTTTTCGGCCAGCAGAAGCAGCCGCTGTAAGTAATGTAGAAAGACGTCAATGTTGTGGCAGTGGGGAACACACCACTTATTTTGCCTTTTTGTTTTGCCGTTGTGTTTTTCACTTCAGGGCCACCATACATGTGGTCCTGGAAGCACCGCCATATTGGTGACTCCTGGTCTAAATTCATGATTTTCCTTTTTTTATTTTAAGATGATTTTAGAAATCTGACAGATTGCCATTCCAACACAAGGTTCATAGAGAAACATTAACTACTAAATACAGTGTATGATACAATGCATACATTACAGTATTATTTGTGTCCGTGATGGGTTTCATAACGCAGGCCCGCACATACAGTTTTTAAACTCATATTTATCTTTTTTATTTTGTTCTTAATGCACAAAGTGTTTCTTTACCAAGTGGCATCATTACTTACTGGCATATGGACTGTTATCACCATACAGGTTTTAAATATTGTATCTACACTAAATCACTCAAACAAGCTACCTTAGTCACACGCCAAAAATCAGTTTTTAAAGTAGGGGCAAAATAAAAAAAGCATTGATGAACAGTTCCCATCTTTGTAAGCCTGTCTTTCCTGGTTCCTAATGCTACTTGCTCTAAGCTGTCCTGCCAAACCAGATTTTCTGGCACCAACAGTCATACCACATTTATAGTCACTCAGCCAATATTGTTGCTTGATGTCATCTTCAGTTGATTTTCTTGCTCACGACTACCTACTTTCTTCTTTTAGAACCAAAAAAGTGGAGTTTTGTGCTCACTTCAATTCTTCAGGGGTGGAATGTAACGAAGCAAAAGTACTTTGTTACCAGTGTTGTCAGTAACGCGTTACTGTAATCTGATTACTTTTTTCAGTAGCGAGTAATCTAACGCGTTCATTTTTCTACGCCAGTAATCTGATTAAAGTTAGTTTCCTTAGTGTCCCTGCGTTACTATTTTTTCATTGCCTCATAACATATGTAGAATGAAGAATATTGTAGTCATGTATGAAGAGCATTTTGAATAGAAAATGCTAAAATAAAAGGTGGACCCCCTACATGCCCGGCCGTTTCGTAGCTTTGCCGTAGCAACGACGGGCAGTCATCGCTCCAAGTTGGCAAGCTTTGTTTACATCATATGCGTGTTGCACATTTATGCCGCGAGGTGATGTGTTCGTTTAGCATCTGTGGTTTGTGTTGTAAGTCCATTTGAGTGTAAAGTGCTTAGTTGCCACCACGTTTTGTGGCCAAATTGACCGCACATGTATTGAGAGGAGTACTTCCGGGTTGTTAATGTGCACGGCTGCACGCGCATCCGCGCCCGCCACCACCTTTGTGTTTATTGCACTGTACAATCCACTTGTGTGTTGTTGATTATTGTGCCGTCAGTTTGCATTGTTTTACATTGGCACTGATATGCTGTTAACCATAACCCGAAATTCAGAAGTTTTGACATTACGCTTAATCTTGGAGTTAGCGGGGTTTAATTGGTCGATGGAGTTGATTTCAACAAATTCCAAGCAGTTTGTCAGATATTTGTTAGTTTTAGGGCTCCAGAGTGGCTAAGCTAGCGCGAAATTCTGATATTCCCCTTTCAATTTAATCATCGGAAAGTCAATTACATGTGATGACATTTTTCTGTTGTCATTCTTATGTTGAGGCGGCAAAGGGAGAAAAATGGGTAAAAAGTAACTGATAGATTACTGTTAAAGTAACTTAGTTACTTTGATAATGAAGTAATCAGTAAAGTAACTAGATTACTTTTTTGAGACGTAATCAGTAATCAGCAATTAAATTACTTTTTCAAGTAATCTGTGACAACACTGTTTGTTACTGTACTTAAGTACATTTGGTGTACCTGTACTTTACTTGAGTGCAAATATGAAGTAGTACTTTTACTTCGCTACATTTTACAGACATATCTGTACTTTTTACTGCACAACTTTTCAAATTGTCTCTTGCGTTACTTTTGTTTGTTCTCTCAAGCCCCGTCCAACTATACCATTATTGAGCACTAGAGGGAGCAACACCAGTACATGCAAAATTAGGCAGGTTAACAAGATATTGACCCAAAAAAAAAACCAACAGTGGGAGCAGCGCGCTGTCAAATGGCAAATGCTGCATACTTTTGTACAGTAGGTGTGGTTATCTGCCATTAAGGTAGGTTTTGGAGTTTTTTTAGCTTGTTAAGCTTCTGTTTACAGTGCAGTCAATTGTATTACTTTTTTCCTTTCTGCACGGTTATATAATTATATTTAAAATATAAAATCTGTTACATTTTTGCATCAGGAGAAAATACTTTTACTTTTACCTGTAAATTAAATTTTAAAGCAAGTACTTTTGTACTTTTAGTTAAGTTTGTTGTTAGATACTTGTACAGGTAATTTCCGGGTTACAACTTACCCGACGTACGTGATTTCGACTTTACAACGTCGGAGTCTTCCACACGTGAATAAGAGTGCATGTCCACATGAAAAAGAACGTATTTGCGCACACGAAGAAAAGTGCGTGTACACATGAAAAAAAAACAACAAAAAAACTATTTGCGCACACGCAGAAGAGTGCACACACACAACGCGCACACACACACAAGGAAGAGCTATTTGCTTCCACTAAGAAGGGGAAAGAGCTGCAAGCCTATGCGCACTTTTGTTGCTCGTGAAGCATCCACAGAGGCAACACCTCTACAGTCCCTGACAAAAGTCTTGTCGCTTATCCATTTTGTTGAAACAATTGCAAATAACCTGACTTTTAATGATTCAATTGGTTCCAGAAATGGCTCATATGAAAGGTAAGACCCTCCCAAATGATGTTGAATGTACAAAAATATATTTGTTTCACTGAAAAAAGATTCATCATTCAATGAAGACATAAAGGTCAAATTTTGGCAAGACAAAAGTTTTGTCGCCTACAGAAAGTAGTGTGAAATTGGATAAAAAAATGTACTTCAAATACAAAAATATGTTACTTAACATAAGCGAATTAAGTAGTGGTGCTGTGAGATCCAAATTTAATATTTTGTATGACTTCCATCGGTTTGAAGGACTGCATCCATGCAGTTCGTCAAGGATTCATACAATTTATTGATGAAGTCTTCAGGAACATCAAAGAAAGCAGTCTTGCATGCCTCCAAGAGTTTATAAACACAATAAAACAGAATTGTTGTGGAACTAAAATGTTGACTGGACAGTTATGGACTATGCACATTAAATCATTAGTAACATCAAATATTACACAATACACCAAAGCATATCAGTAGCCGTGTCCTTAAGTCTTTCTGATAGTTTTCCCCTGACCTTTTTACTGCAATAATATAATGAAAACCTGGCTTTTAGTTTTGGCCACCTCAAGATTTTAAGTGGCCCCATCTGGCCACCCCTATGAAAAATTTCTTGAGGCGTCACTGGTTTCATGGTCCACATTTTTAATCCTTGGTTCTTGTTTAGTAGTTGTTGTCGCTTTTGAAAGCTTAGGTTTGAAAAAATATTGTATGTCCATCTTGCCTCTTCCTTCCTCTAGTCTAGTGGTTTTGGCTAAGCAAAGCAAATGACCGTCTAAGGTGCTAGTCATATGATCTCTTCGAAAAATGATTTTGACTCATTATAATTTTTTTTTTTTTTTTTTCATTCATTTGTGTTGTGTGCTTTATTGCTTTACACTGGAAAACTCTTAAGTTAAAATCAAATACCTGTATATGAAAGTTAATTACATGCAATGACACTTTTCGGCCACCAGGAAGGGCCCCCGTGGCTCCCCCTTAAACTTAAACACGTAGGGTTCACTTACTTATTTTTCCCCCTTCTGTCATTGTTTGCATGCTATCCCCATTAAAATATGAAAAGCTATAAATGCTTGGGTGGCTTTAGTTAAAGCAGACACTGTTTTTACATCTGTGCAATTTTGACAAAGATCAGATCACATTTGATGGTGATTTTATGCAGAAATGTGAGAAATTCCAAAAGGTTCAGATACTTTTTCATACCACTGTACAACATTTTTACTTATTCTTTTTCCTGGTTAATGGTTACATCTGGGTTATCAATAGTGAAGTAGCAGAAAGCTCTCAGCTCATGTTTTGCTATGAGTATCTCTTGAGCTTGTGACCCCAGCAGTTAGATTTACTGTGGTGACAGAAAAACAAACTCCTCCAATTTCCACTGATCACCAGAGGGCTCCTCTGGTGGGTGGGGACCCAACCTATAAATTTTAAAAGGTTCATATATAAAAGGGCAGAGGAAAGTAGCTAATTCATCAAAGAGCACGGTTGTAGGCTTTTGCCAAGAGAGCAAAGGCCTCCGTAAATCATTACTAATCAGACACCCGTAAGCAAATTAAACCGGTGAAAGAATCAATGGTTCTGGATCGATGGGTGTAAAGGACAGCTGATTTGACCCTAGAGAACTGTGGAATTCCAGAGGCCAGGCAGACAGCCACAGATCTGTTTCCACTTCATAGCCACAGCTGTCAGTCTTCATTCATGTCAAGGCGGGCCGTCGACTCTGAAGGGAACTCATTCGGGCTTGACTAAAACAAAACCTTGGAGGGCAAAGCAATATAGGGCAGAGAGTAGTCTGATGGCAACTCGCTGGTGATGGACAGAAGATTAAGGGAAGATCTTGTGTTATCTGTATTTGCGCCCACCCTCCTGAATCCTTCATCCCTTTAAAAAAAAAAAAAAAAAAGGCTCTCGTCTCTGGAGGTGGATGACTCCTCAGTCTGCAGCTGTGCAACAGATGGCCTCAAGTTCACGGATGGCTCATTTCCACATCTTTAAGGTCACAGACGACGGCTTTACCAACAGCAATTTCAACTCTGGCCTGACAAGAGGAACACATTAAATCATTAACTCATTAAACCTTCTCTCTTTCCATGCATCTATCTGTCCATCCACTCTCTACTTTGAATTGCAATGTGTGGATCCTCAATGTTATTTTGCTTATCTAATTCTCCAACCATCAGGCCTGACTTAGATAACCTGAAGAATTGAAGATTGGCTGATTTCTTGAAAATGTGCCAACATTCACCCTTAAAAAGTCCGTATGACTCCAAAATGCATGTTTATTTCATATTTCACGCGGTGTTTTATGCTCCTGAATGAAATGGAGCGGTCGTTTTATATACAGTGGGGCAAATAAGTATTTAGTCAACCACGAATTGTGCAAGTTCTCCCACTTGAAAATATTAGAGAGGCCTGTAAGTGTCAACAAGGGTAAACCTCAAACATGAGAGACATAATGAGGAAAAAAAAAAACAAAATCACATTGTTTGATTTTTAAAGAATTTATTTGCAAATCATGGTGGAAAATAAGTATTTGGTCAATGCCAAAAGTTAATCGCAATACTTTGTTATGTACCCTTTGTTGGCAAAAACGGAGGCCAAACGTTTTCTGTAACTCTTCGCAAGCTTTTCACACACTGTTGCTGGTATTTTGGCCCATTCCTCCATGCAGATCTCCTCTAGAGCAGTGATGTTTTGGGGCTGTCGTTGGGCAACACAGACTTTCAACTCCCTCCACAGATTTTCTATGGGGTTGAGATCTGGAGACTGGCTAGGCCACTACAGGACCTTGAAATGCTTCTTACGAAGCCACTCCTTTGTTGCCCTGGCTGTGTGTTTGGGATCGTTGTCATGCTAAAAGACCCAGCCACGTCTCATCTTCAATGCCCTTGCTGATGGAAAGAGACTTTCACTCAAAATCTCTCGATACATGGTCCCATTCATTCTTTCCTTTACACAGATCAGTCGTCCTGGTCCCTCTGCAGAAAAACAGCCCCAAAGCATGATGTTTCCACCCCCATGCTTCACAGTGGGTATGGTGTTCTTCGGATGCAATTCAGCGTTCTTTCTCCTCGAAACACGGGAACCTGTATTTCTACCAAAATGTTCTATTTTGGTTTCATCTGACCATAACACATTCTCCCAGTCCTCTTCTGGATCATCCAAATGCTCTCTAGCACTCGTTGTTACCCCCGTCTCATCTGGCTAGATGGACCGCTTCTTGTTCCTTTACTCCACTGCATCTTTTTGGACTGTAACTTCGCCTGCTAATTCCGATTAGCGGTCCTGGGGCTTCCTGTCTATCCGTCCTGGGAGTGGATCTCTCCTGACTGTGGTACTCCCAAGGTTTCTCATTTTTCTCCCGAAGACTGGAGTTTTTGGAGTATTTCCCTTGCCGACATTGAGGGTCTAAGGATGGGGGAAACCCAGGACTTGAATTTATTTATTCATCTTTGTTGCTTCATTTGCTGCTTATGATTGTGTATCATATTGCCACTGCAAAGCCTTTTGAGACAACGTTGTTGTGATATAGGGCTATACAAATAAAATTGAATTGAATTGAATAGCAAACCGCAGACGGGCCTGGACGTGTACTTTCTTCAGCAGGGGGACACGTCTGGCAGTGCAGGATTTGAGTCGCTGGCGGCGCATTGTGTCACTGATAGTAGCCTTTGTTACTGTGGTCCCAGCTTTCTGTATATCATTCACTAGGTACCCCCGTGTGGTTCTGGGATTTTTGCTCACCGTTCTTGTTATCTTTTTGACGCCACGGGGTGAGATCTTGCATGGAGCCCCAGATTGATGGAGATTATCAGTGGTCTAATTGCTCCCACAGTTGATTTCTTTACACCAAGCGTTTTACCTATTGCAGATTCCGTCTTCCCAGCTGGTGCAGGTCTACAATTTTGTCTCTGGTGTCCTTCGACAGCTCTTTGGTCTCGGCCATAGTGGAGTTTGGAGTGTGACTGACTGAAGTTGTGGACAGATGTCTTTTATACCGATAATGAGTTAAAACAGGTGCCATTAATACAGTTAATAAGTGGAGCCTCGTTAGACCTCGTTATAAGATGTTAGACCTCTTTGACAGCCAGAAATCTTGCTTGTTTGTAGGTGACCAAATACTTATTTTCCACTCTAATTTGGAAATAAATTCTTTAAAAATCAAACAATGTGATCTTTAGGTTTTTTTCCACATTCTGTCTCTCATGGTTGAGGTTTACCCATGTTGACAATTACAGGCCTCTCTAATCTTTTCAAGTAGGAGAACTTGCACAATTGGTGGTTGACTAAATACTTATTTGCCCCACTGTATTCAATTTTTAAATCCCGCGCCATGAAAATGAGTGACTTCAGGCTTCAGTCTCAGGTTTAGGACGAATGCGAATGTGACGTCACCCGGGTCAGCGTTTCACAATACAGCATTGCTTTATACATCCCCTAGCAAAAAGTATGGAATCACCAGTCTCGGACGAGCACTCACTCAGACATTTTTCATGGAGAACAAACTCAGATAAAAAGCTTGAAAAAATAATGAATTAGTTCAAAAGTGCTCTTTAGCATTCAGAAACACTAAAAGAAATGAATAAAAAACATTGTGCTGGTCAGTAAATGTTACTTTTATAGAGCAAGTGCAGGGAAACATATATATGGAATCATTCCATTCTGAGGAAAAAAATATGGAATCATGAGAAACAAACAAAGAAATAACAATCAAAACACTTCTCTAGTATTTAGTAGCACCACCTCTGGCTTTTATGACAGCTTGCAGTCTCTGAGGCATGGACTTGATGAGTATTCTTCATCAATTTGGTGCCAACTCTCTTTGATCGCAGTTGCATGATCATCCTCGCAGGTCGGAGCCTTGCTGTGGACCTTTTTTTTTTTCAATTTCCACCACAGGTTTTCAATAGGGTTGAGATCCGGGCTATTTGCAGGCCATGACATTGACTGGATGAGTCTTTCTCCAAGGAATGCTTAACAGTTTTAGCTCTGTGGCATGATGCATTGTCATCTTGGATAATGACAGACATATTTTCAATTGAACGGATAAGAGAGATGTCTAAAATTTCAATGTAAACTTGTGCATTTATTGAAGATTTAACCACAGACATCTCCCTAGTGTGGTTGTCTGACATGCAGCCCTATATCATCATGGACTGAGGGAATTTTGATGTTTTCTTCAGGAGGTCATCTTTGTAAATCTCACTGGAACGGCACCTAACAAAAGTTCCAGCATCATCACCTTGTCCAATGCAGATTCTTGACACTTTGTCCAATACCGATTCTTGACTCCTGACAAAAATTGTTTGTTTCTGATGATTCCATATTTTTTCCTCAGAATGGAGTGATTCCATATATATTTCCCTGCACTTGCTCTATAAAAGTAACACTGACTGACCACCACAACGTTTTTTATTCATTTATTTTAGTGTTTCTGAATGCTAAAGAGTTAAACTTTTGAACTAATGTATTATTTTTTTCAAGCTTTTTATCTGAGTTTGTTCTACATGATAAAATGTCTCAGTGAGTGCTTGTCCGAGACTGGTGATTCCATACTTTTTGCTAGGGGTTGTAGCATGCAGATGGACTGCGGATTTAGCTGATTTTGCGGATTAATTAGTTTATTTTTCGCATCACGCCAGCCAAACGGCTGCAGGCTTTTGTAGCTGCCCCAGGGAGAGGCGTGTGAGCCTTTTTGGGTTTCAAAAGGTTCCCATTCACCGCGGATATTGGCCAAAACAAGCCCTTCTACTGTGGGACCATTGGACTTACGAGGAAGTGAGTAAACATCGTATTTTGTATTATGTCAAATACTGGGATCATGGCACACGTTTTAATATGGAAAATGCCACTCAGCCAACGACCGGCGGCTTGTGGCCCCCGCGCCGGGAGAGCGCTATACTCGGCTTATTGCCCTCTTCGTTGCCTGATGTTCTGTCAAATTTTCAACCCAATCAGAAATTGAAACTTTGTGTTAAAAATGGCCACAAATACAGCGATTACAAAGTAAACACTACAAATTTCTTTAAATAAAGGACGATTTACTTACGTTTGATCATGGACAAACATGTAGTTCCCCTCAGGCACATCCTGCCATGTTAGCTGCACAACAACTGCACGCCGGTCTCTGTTTACGTCCTCGCCGTGAAGTAAAACATTATTTTACGCCATATTCGTGTTGACCATGCGGCAGCTACGCGCTCCTACGACTTCGGCCGGTTTTCCGGCGGTACTCTCCAGCTGCTTCCCTGGCAAGCTCTCCTGTCCGTAGCAGGAGAACGAGCTGTAACTTGCTCGCCGCTGGGTGGGTTGCCGATAGGCAAAGACAATCGACAACCCCGCCGCCGTGTGAGATGGTCCGGGCTAGTCTTGTGGGATTTTTTTGCTTCAAAAAGCGAAAATAAGACTTTGAGACGTCACTCGGTCAGGTTGCTAACCATAATATGCTATTGTTTAGCCAAATCTAGATTCATTACTGTTTTCCGAAATTTCCAGGTTCGCGGTGAGTCAGCAACCAGCACACTTTTGCTCAACAGACGATGTTTATTGATTAGAAAATGCAGAATAAATGAGATTTATTGATTATAATCCCACAAGAGCAAGCAAAAAAGTATCAAAAACAAGCATAACAAATGGCAACGATGACGCTAGATTTGAGTTTGTCAATCCCAGAATCCCCGCGCTACCGTTAAAGCACAACCAGATGTTCCTTAGCAATGAAAATCACATACCGTGACATATGAGCGGGAGCCAAAGCTCCGGTAAGGCGGCGAAGGAACAAAGCCAGGCGATCCGTACGTGACCCGCTAGCGGACTTCACTGGTCGCCTGGAAATGCCCGGTTTTTGTAGGAACGCGCCACATGGGGGCGGAGACGGCCAACCTCCGCTCCCAGGCGGCGCGGCCCCTTCCAATGACAAACATTAAAGCTACTTTTGGTTCAGCCCCTCGAAAAAGGGCCTTTTCTATGCATGGTTCACAGGTTGTGCCGTCCGGCAGTAGATGCTGTGTTCCCACGGTAAATATTATGCGTGCAAAACAAGTGAGATTCCCTCCTAACTATGGGACTCAACCGCGTACTATGGTGCAAAACAAGGTATCTCGTGAGATTCCCTCCTAACTATGAAAATCAAGGTAAAAAACAATAGAAGTTGTTACAATCTATGTCACAGAAGCAATCATACATCACAAAGGCATAATGTGCTAATGTTAAGGCATCACATAATATTTTCCCCCATCAATTACCTTATTAATATTCGTCCTTTACTCAGCTGTTGGAAACACGTTGAATCCACCTGCAGGTGTACGGAAGATCATGAGTTTACGACACTGTGCGGGTGTGCGCTGGTCCTCATGGGTAAACGTAGTCTTGCCTAAAGCCAAACACTACTGCTTTTGTCCACTGGCGTCGCTAAAATCAACTAAGTTACCTAGTGTTGGTTTAGGCTGAAAATGTTCACAGCCTCTTCAGTACTTGTATTTGACAATTGAGAGTTGAGCTGGCACAAGAATTTGACACAATTTGGCACTTTTCGCTTTTTCGTTCAAATTTGTCAAGGTTGTATGGATGTACAAGTTTGAGCAAGGTTATTTTCACGTTACAGAGTAATTAAAAATGTCTATTTATGCAGGGTTCAATAATCAAGCTCTCGTCCCTCAATAACAGCATGACTGTTTGACTCCCTCAACATTTGCTCAATTATCACCCAATTTTTACCTGTTTCAATAGAACCCCAGGTCACACGTTGACACCTTTGCATGCGTGATAGAGAATATAGTTGTGAATTCCACAAATGTCTCATCTTGTTAGAGGCGTACAATTATAGCGCAGATCCCCGAGGCAAACCTAATCTCAAAGTGGAAGGAAATCTTCTATTATATCAAGAGAAATTACTGTGAGCTTTTCTCGGCCTATTCCGATAAGATACCGATCAGGCAAATAGATTGGCTTTTCTGTTATCTCCCGAGAGATCTAGGAAGGCATTGGGTAGATAATTTGCTAATGTTTCCTGTGACCTCTCCAGATTTAAATGATGTCTTTGGCTACATGTCAACTGAATGTTGTGTTTACCAGGGAGTAAACACTCGCAGTCATGACTATTCTCAGTATGTTAAATGTACAGTCCCTGACAAAAGTCTTGTCGCTTATCCATTTTGTAGAAAGAATTGATAATAACCTGACTTTTAATTATTCAATAGGTTTCAGAAATAGCTCATATGAAAGCTAAGACCCTCCCAGATGATGTTGAATGTACAAAAATATATTTGTTTCACTGAAAAAAGATTGATCATTCAATGAAGACATAAAGGTCAAAATTTGGCAAGACAAAAGTTTTGTCGCCTACAGAAAGTAGAGTGAAATTTGAACAAAAAATGTACTTCAGATACAAAAATATGTTACATAACATAAGCGAATTAAGTAGTGGTGCTGTGAGATCCAAATTTAATATTTTGTCTGACTTCCATGGGCTTGAAGGACTGCATCCATGCAGTTCGGCAAGGATTCATACAATTTATTGAGGAAGTCATCAGGAACATCAAAGAAAGCAGTCTTGCATGCCTCCCAGAGTTCATCAACATTCTTGGGTTTCGTCTTCCATGCTTCCTCTTTCATCCTGTTCATGTCTGGTGACTGGGCTGGCCAGTCCTGGAGGATCTTGATCTTCTTTGCCTTGAGTAACTTTGAGGTAGGGATTGAAGTATGCGATGGAGCACCATCCTGCTGCAGAATTTGTCCCTTTTTATGGTTAGGAATTGTTGAGGTAATTATCGAGGGTTGATTGATTAAATATTTGCTTGATTGATTGAATATTTGCTTGTGCTCATATATACCATAAATAATACATATTGCCATATTTTTCTCTTATTGATATAACCAGTAAATGATTATTGCTTGCTATACTAGGTTGTAGTATAATGTTTAAGTGTTACAAAGAGTAAAGAGGGTCGGGATGACAACTGCCTTGCTTCATGGCCGCATCATTGCGTAACTAGACCTTCTGAGACATCTTCAGAACCTGGCGTCTGGACTTTCGTCTAGACTTTCGAGGACAATTTTCCATTCGAGGACATCTTCCATGGCCGCAGTGATATATAACTGAAGTGTCTGGGTCATTTTGACCTGTGCCTTTGCTTACACACGTGTACTTAATTCCACCTACATGCTCACACATAGCCAACCAAAATCACATGGGTGTCTCCAGCTTTCTCCCCCCCCTCCCTCAGGGCGGCACCCTTCTGTGTTAGGACAAACCCCTAAATAAAAATAGCAAGGAGGGTTTTTCCTTAGATCAATTTTGGTGACTATACAGCGTAATCTAGCATTCCTCTGTCTAGTCACTCTTTAGCTCTCCTTGGCCAAGAAAACTGAGTGTCTTCTCTCCTTATATTTGGGTAATTTTACAAATGTCTACCTTAGGAGTGGGAACCTCAGGGCACCTCACGATACGATACGATTCGCGATACAAGGCTCACGATAACGATTATATCACGATACAGCGATTATCGATGTATTGGTCAGAAATTGGATACATGAAATTCTACGATACAACTGTTGAAACGAAAAAAAAAAAAAGATATTTGAAAATAGAAAAAAATACTGTTTAAGTCATTTATTAAACAGTGACACCTTTTCTGTGCAACATTGCTGTAAAATATAAATCTACTGCAAATTGTGCCCCTGCACATATAGAAGAAACCAACCACGACCACTGATATCGCTTGGAGAGATCAAAAAATAAATAAAAAGTGCCGTAGGTGTCAGCAGTTGAGCTTGGAGTGGGGCAATGATAAAATTGGTGGGTCTTTTCTTCGTATATGAACTTTGTTGCTTGGTTTGAGCACTTCCGCTATCTGCTTCAGCAATTAAGATGTCAGACTTGCTCAGTCACAGTCTTCCTCACCTTAAAAACAACAAAATAAAACAAACAATATTAGCTACTTCATAGCGTTTGAGTTGAAATCCTGATTTTTTTTGTGTGTTGGAAGTATTGAATTAAAAAAAATATGAATTGAATGTATAGAAATTAAAAATTCAATAATTACCTATTTTTAATATGTAGGCTACATCAATAATTACCTATTTTTAATATGTAGGCTACATTAATTATCATGCACATCACTTGATATATCTTGGAACCTATTCAAACCATTTTTATAGCTTATTGTATCAAAATTAAAGTAATAACAGTTTGTGTAGTAAACTAGATGGAAATTGGTTCTCAAATAATATCAAATAAATCGGTACATTCATGTGGGCTTGTTCAATATTCATTTTCATCCACTTTAGGGTCCTGGTTTATTTTATATCATTCAACACCAAATGTCATCAAAATAATACATGTAAATTAAAAAGTCAATTACATTGCAAAACTTTCTTACCTCAAGTGATGAAAGCAAAGCTCAAAAACTCCAGTGTCCACGTCACCAGCTCCCAGTGAAACTTATTTTTCTTAGACAATTCTTGCATACAGCAAAGTCCTTGTTCACCTTGCTTCCTTTCTTGTTGGTATAAAATCTAAAGTGTGTCCCCATGTGTGATTTGTAGCAATATTTTTCTCATTTTTTCCCTCCACCGTTCTCACGGAGCTTTTTTAATTTTTCAACCCACTTGGAGTTTCTCTTCTTCTCTAGACAACTTGTGCGCACTTTACCCTCACCGCCACTCCCGAGCGCCCCTAGTGGACCGCCAAGGAATTGCTCAACAAACATTGAGCAGTTTACAGCATCCATACTCCATTGTATGGCCAATATGTTAAATAAAAGTATCGATTCTTGGCGGGAGCATATCGATAACCCATCGGGTTGCAAAATATCGCGATATATCGCTGTATCGAGATATTGTCACACTCTTAGTCTACCTAAGGGTCCATTTTTGAACTTGACAGGAATGTAAGAGGCAGCTGAGATTTGTTGATATTTCGGACTATTTATGATGCCTTCCACCCTGCAGATCTCTCGCACACCCCCATACTGGATGTAACCCCAGACCATGATTTTGCCACTACCAAACTTCACTGTTTTCTGAGTGAATCTCGAATCCATGCGGCTCCAATAGGTCTCCTGCTATATTTGCGGCAACTGTGGTGTAATTCAATGGATGATTCATCTGAAAAATCCACCTTTTGCCACTTTTCCAGCGTCCATCCTTTTGACAAGCTGTGGGCCTTGGCAAATGCCACATGGTTTTTTAATTGTCTCTTGTTTAATGCTGGTTTCTGGGCACTGATTCGACCATGGAGACCATTTCTAGACAGAAATGTCTAGAAATGTTCTAGACTGTTTTGTGGCAAAAGACTAGACTGTTTTGTGGCAAAAGTTGGATTTTTCAGATGAATCTTCCATTGAATTACACCACAGTCATCGCAAATATTGCAGGAGACCTACTGGAGCCTGCATGGATCCGAGATTCACTCAGAAAACAGTGAAGTTTGGTGTTGGCAAAATCATGGTCTGGGGTTACATCCAGTATGGGGTGTGCGAGAGATCTGCAGGGTGAAAGGCAACATAAATAGTCTGAAATATCAACAAATCTTAGTGCCTCTTACATTCCTAACCATGAAAAGGGGAAAATTCTGCAGCAGGATGGTGCTCCATCGCATACTTCAATCTCTACCTCAAAGTTACTCAGGGCAAAGATCAAGATTGTCCAGGACTGGCCAGCCCAGTCACCAGACATGAACAGGATGAAAGAGGAAGCATGGAAAACGAAACCCAAGAATGTTGATGAACTCTGGGAGGCATGCAAGACTGCTTTCTTTGGTGTTCCTGATGACTTCATCAATAAATTGTATGAATCCTTGCCGAACCGTATGGATGCAGTCCTTCAAGCCCATGGAAGTCATACAAAATATTAAATTTGGATTTCACAGCACCACTACTTAATTCGCTTATATTCTGTAACATATTTTTGTATTTAAAGCACATTTTTTGTTCAATTTTCACACTACTTTCTGTAGGCGACAGAACTTTTGTCTTGCCAAAATTTGACCTTTATGTCTTCATTAAATGATCAATCTTTTTTCAGTGAAACAAATATATTTTTGTACATTCAACATCATTTGGGAGGGTCTCAGCTTTCATATGAGCCATTTCTGAAACCAACTGAATCATTAAAAATCAGGTTATTAGCAATTGTTTCTACAAAATGGATAAGCGACAAGACTTGTCAGGGACTGTAGCTATTAGAGCATCGTATATTAGTTTTAACTCTACTTGAACAGTTGGCATTGAGGTTTCTGAGCGCTTTACAGACCTTGCTGCTGTTTAGAAATGAATTAATCAAGGCCAACAAATGGGGCAAAATGCAACGATAGGGAAAAAAATATATCGCTAACGAGTGAAGTTCAATCTATATTTCAACGAGCGAGAGAGAACTCTGCTCTCATTTCTCGGCATTTTGAAGCGAGGTTTAATTATTCGGCATCTAATTAACAAAATTGAATAAGCTGCTTTGATGTGGGGAATTTAAAGAAATAAACGTGCATAGTGAAATCATATAAATAATGGAGTTACTTTGTCTTTCTTCATTAAAGCAGCCGCCCAATTTCATGTGGGTTTCTGTGATGAAGACGCGGCAGCGCTCCATAAACATGAGAGCTTAGCAGCTTAAATCTTGCTTGTATACAATTAAATTTTGCTAAAATATGCAGACATGAATATATGGAAAGGTCGGGAGTTTATTTGTTCTCGCCCATTCACTTCCACTTTTCTCTCAAATTGCGTTTAAAGACTTTATATTTTGTTTAGAATAGATCAAAGTGAACCCTTGTTTTTTAATTTTTAATTGTCTTCTTTCATGAAGATACCTCATAAATAAAAATCAGTTTCAAAGAGAACTCACTTTGTGCAGGTAAGGTTGTATTGCAGAAGTGGACTGCCCCCCCACACCCTCCACACAGACACTCATCACTTAAGCTACAGTGCAAGTTGTCAGGGGGTGTCATTGACAAAAAAACAAAAAACTTTCAACATATACATTGGAGAAAACGAGTATTTGAACACTCTGCTTTACTTCAAGTTTTCCCACTTAGAAATCATGGAAGGGTCTGACATTTTTATCGTTGGTGCATGTGCACTGTGACAGATACAGTGGGGCAAATACGTATTTAGTCAACCACTAATTGTGCAAGTTCTCCCACTTGAAAATATTAGAGAGGCCTGTAATTGTCAACATGGGTAAACCTCAACCATGAGAGACAGAATGTGGGGGGAAAAAAACAAAATCACATTGTTTGATTTTTAAATAATTTATTTGCAAATCATGGTGGAAAATAAGTATTTGGTCAATACAAAAAGTTCATCTCAATACTTTGTTATGTACCCTTTGTTGGCAATAACGGAGGCCAAACGTTTTCTGGAACTCTTCACAAGCTTTTCACACACTGTTGCTGGTATTTGGCCCATTCCTCCATGCAGATCTCCTCTAGAGCAGTGATGTTTTGGGGCTGTCGTTGGGCAAGATGGACTTTCAACTCCCTCCACAGATTTTCTATGGGGTTGAGATCTGGAGACTGGCTAGGCCACTACAGGACCTTGAAATGCTTCTTACGAAGCCACTCCTTTGTTGCCCTGGCTGGGTGTTTGGGATCATTGTCATGCTGAAAGACCCAGCCACTTCTCATCTTCAATGCCCTTGCTGATGGAAGGAGATTTTCACTCAAAATCTCTCGATACATGGGCCCCATTCATTCTTTCCCTTACACAGATCAGTCGTCCTGGTCCCTTTGCAGAAAAACAGCTCCAAACCATGATGTTTCCATCCCCATGCTTCACAGTGGGTATGGTGTTCTTCGGACGCAATTCAGCATTTCTTTCTCCTCCAAACACGAGAACCTGTGTTTCTACCAAAAAGTTCTATTTTAGTTTTATCTGACCATAACACATTCTCCCAGTCCTCTCAAATGCTCTCTAGCGAACCGCAGACGGGCCTGGACGTGTACTTTCTTCAGCAGGGGGACACGTCTGGCAGTGCAGGATTTGAGTCGGCGCATTGTGTTACTGATAGTAGCCTTTGTTACTGTGGTCCCAGCTCTCTGTAGGTCATTCACTAGGTCCTCCCGTGTGGTTCTGGGATTTTTGCTCACCGTTCTTGTTTTCATTTTGACGCCACGGGATGAGATCTTGCATAGAGTCCCAGATCGAGGGAGATTATCAGTGGTCTTGTATGTCTTCCATTTTCTAATAATTGCTCCCACAGTTGATTTCTTCACACCAAACGTTTTACCTATTGCAGATTCAGTCTTTCCAGCCTGGTGCAGGTCTACAATTTTGTCCCTGGTGTCCTTCAACAGCTCTTTGGTCTTGGCCATAGTGGAGTTTGGAGTGTGACTGACTGAAGTTTTGGACAGGTGTCTTTTATACCGATAATGAGTTAAAACAGGTGCCATTAATACAGTTAAGGATTGGAGCCTCATTAGATATCGTTAGAAGAAGTTAGACCTTTTTGACAGCCAGAAATCTTGCTTGTTTGTAGGTGACCAAATAATTATTTTCCACTCTAATTTGGAAATAAATTCTTTAAAAATCCAACAATGCGATTTTCTGTTTTGTTTTGTTTTTTCATATTCTCTCTCATGGTTGAGGTTGTCAAGTCTCGGAAGTCTTTTTAGTCCTTTTTGTTTTGTTGGTGCAGAATTTCCTGCTTTTAGTATGGTAGTGGCATTCCGCCTGGTTTCCAACTTTACTTCCTGCTCTTCCCAATCAGGCTGATCATATCCACCTATGATCCATTGTATATATAGTCTGCACTAGGGTTGTTCATATCATGTTTTAATGTCCCCATCCGATCCCGATCGTTTTAGTTTAAGTATCTGCCGATCCCGATATTTCCCGATCCCATTGCTTTTCTTTGCTCCCGAATCAATTCCAATCAGTCCCGATAATTTTTCCTGATCATATACATTTTGGCAATGCATTAAGAAAAAAATGAATAAAACTCAGACGAATATATACATTCAACATACAGTACATAAGTACTGTATTTGTTTTTGACAATCAATCCTCAAGATGGCATTTACATTATTAACATTCTTTCTGTGTGAGGGATCCACGGATAGAAAGACTTGTAATTCTTAAAGGATAAATGTGACTTTGTATATTGTGACTAAATATTGCCATCTAGTGTATTTGTTGAGCTTTCAGTAATTGATACTGCACCCATTTAACTGTTCTGCCCAAATGCATGATGGGAAGTGCAACCATGACTGTGTGTAGGGACACCAATTGATATACCTTCTCTGCGTGGGGAAAGAACATAGGGTGTTCCCCACATTGCCCCTCACGATATTTTTAATTGCTGAGAGAGGGATTGTAAGGCTTTGGCCAAATAAAAAAAGGCTCCAAAGGCTGTCAAAATTCTCTCTACTCATCATACGCTGCCTTTTAGCTCTATATATAGGTAAAACGGCGCCTTTATAGATTGAACGCGACATTGCGTAAGTGGGTCGTGCAGCGCATGCATTAATTATTTAACGTGTTTAATTTTAAAAAATTAAGTACCGCCGTTAACGCAATAAATTTGATAGCCCTACTTTAAGCCAAAACTACTCTGGATGAGTGTAAGACATTTTGTCTGTAACTTTAAATACAATTACAAAGCGATTTAAATAAAATATATTTATATATTAAAAAAAGGCACGTCCGATATTTTTTTGCCGATTCCGATACTTTGAAGATGACGTGATCATCTTTATAAATTACTCCAAATCAGGTTTCAAACACTCATCGCATGTCCAGCTACAGAAACAAAAATTATTCTGCTCAACAGCTCACCTGAATAGCACCCCCCATTTAGACCTGAATTCTTCGATTTCAAAAGCTTGTTCAAATGTACATTTAGCACGATTAGTCGCTCAGTGCCACCCCCCGCCTCGCAGTTATTAAATCGGTCGGCAGCAGCACAGCTCTGTCACAGCCAATATTAGAACGCCATCCCCCTCCTATTACCCGGGTGCAGCCCTGTGATTTAAAGCTTTGATTCTGTTCAAATGACAACAAAGGTGAGCCCGGAGTTGACGCTCCTAATTCATCATTCCCTGCTTGATAAGAGCCGGATTAATGCTTTTAATGCCACGGTTGCAGGCAATCATCCATTTTAAAGCTGGCTCTAGGGAGGACTGAAAAGGGAAAACACCTGAAACACAAATGTAGCGGGGGTCTGCACAGCTGGGATATGCGGAACACTGTAAGGCATTGTTTTAAAAGTTAAGCATGCACTTTCCTCGGTCTTGCTTCCAAAATCCTACCCTGTGGCATTGGCCTGAATCCCAGGAGCAGATGGTTGCAAGACCTCGCTTCAAGTTTGACCTGAATGATAACATTCTAGATACAGCCGTGTCCTCAAAAAATCTATATCTTCCAAGACTATTTTTGATCTGTGTTGCAAAATTGTAATACAAATATTCCAACAATGTTTCCTTGTTTAACCTAACATCTGCTGACTCGCCCATCCTTGCTCTATACCGCCTAACCTGTGCAAAGGCAAGTTGCAATGAACATGATCCATTATCCAGATGTGCAGTATTTGGGTGGGATGAGCTCCGTCCCAGCTGTTGCTCTGATCTGTACTTTAATTTTCTCTGAGCTGTCGCCAAAGAAAACCACCACACAAAGAGAAGATATCTTTTGCTCTTGACAGAAATAGATCCATGTGAATCCCACCACTATCCCACCCGACTGTGGACCCCTCTTGTAACCTTTTACCACATTTAAAGCACTGCGCTGCGTGAGAAATGCCGTTGTTTTTTTATATTTTTGTTTGTGTCAAGAGCGTAAGTTCAGTCTCAACATTGGTAGGGACGATATAACAGCATGTGCAGTGGGGCAAATAAGTATTTAGTCAACCACCAATTGAGCAAGTTCTCCTACTTGAAAAGATTAGAGAGGCCTGTAATTGTCAACATGCGTAAACCTCAACCATGAGTGACAGAATGTGGGGAAAAAAAAAAAAACAGAAAATCACATTGTTTGATTTTTAAAGAATTTATTTCCAAATTAGAGTGGAAAATAAGTACAGTGGTACCTCTACATACGAAGTTAATCCGTTCCAGGACCTTGTTTGTAAGTCGAAATGGTCGTATGTCGAGCAGGATTTTCCAATAGGAATACATTATAATTCCATTAATTCGTTCCACAGCTCAAAAACCTACATTAAATCCCTAATAAATACTGCTGGTACTATTACAAATTGCAATTACACATAGCAAAACAAATAAATTATAAATAAAAATCGGAATAATATAATAAAAATAATAAAATTAATTCAGGTATTAATGTAATGAATCGGGTTATAATGTGGCGGACGTTTTATGTGCTACCTGAACGCACCGCGGGGCTGACGTGCCAGAGACAGAGAGCGGTGAGCTTGAGAGTTTCACTTTCACTTTTAATGTTTTCTTGAGAACACTATCAATTGCAGCACACAGTAGGTGTTTTGTCTTGAATAAGTTTTGAAATAAATGATAAAAACGTGGCGAATCTGGCAATTTATATGGAGATGTTACCACAATAAGAATTGTCAGCTTAATTTATAAAGACTGGCGAACGATGGTCGGAGGAGGACTGTGGAGATTTATTGTTTAGCCATTTCACGGATGCCCAGCCCACGCTCATATTTTTCAATCATTTGCATTTTCATTTAGAAGGTAATCGTCAACTTTTTCCTTGTTTCACCACCTGTACCAACATTTTTTTGAAACCTGTGTCGATTTGTCACACAAGAAAATCCGTCGTGCATTCGTCTGCGGTGCTGCCATGTCGTCATATTTCGAGCTTTTCGTCGGATGTAGAAACAAATGGCGAGTCAAATTTTACGTCGGATGTCGAAAAGATCGTGTGTCGAAGCGATCGTATGTCGAGGTACCACTGTATTTGGTCACCAACAAACAAGCAAGATTTCTGGCTGTCAAAGAGGTCCATCTTCTTCTAACGAAGCTCCACTCGTTACCTGTATTAATGGTGCCTGTTTTAACTCATTATCAGTATAAAAGACACCTGTCCACAATCTCAGTCAGTCAAACTCCAAACTAAACTATGGCCAAGACCAAAGAGCTGTCGAAGGACACCAGATACAAAATTGTAGACTTGCAACAGGCTGGGAAGACTGAATCTGCAATAGGTAAAACATTTGGTGTAAAGAAATCAACTGTGGGAGCAATTATTAGAAAATGGAAGACCACTGATAATCTCCCTCAATCTGGGGTTCCATGCAAGACCTCACCCCATGCCGTCAAAATGATAACAAGAACGGTGAGCAAAAATCCCAGAACCACACGGGGGGACCTAGTGAATGACCTACAGAGAGCTGGGACCACAGTAACAAAGGCTACTATCAGTAACACAATGCGCCACCAGGGACTCAAATCCTGCACTGCCAGATGTGTCCCCCTGCTGAAGAAAGTACACGTCCAGGCCTGTCTGCGGTTCGCTAGAGAACATTTGGATGATCCAGAAGAGGACTGGGAGAATGTGTTATGGTCAGATGAAACCAAAATAGAACTTTTTGGTAGAAACACAGGTTGTCGTGTTTGGAGGTGAAAGAATACTGAATTGCACCCGAAGAACACCATACCCACTGTGAAGCATGGGGGTGGAAACATCATGCTTTGGGGCTGTTTTTCTGCAAAGGGACCAGAACGACTGATCTGTGTAAAGGAAAGAATGAATGGGGCCATGTATCGAGAGATTTTGAGTGAAAATCTCCTTCCATCAGCAACAATTCTCACATTTTATTTCAAGTTAACAGACGAAAACACATATAGGAGGACACTTCTTAGCAGCTTCCTACCCGAGTTTTGCAGGTTAGAAAATTCACAGGTTAATCTTATGCTAACTCTGATGCAGGTTAGACTTTCAGTAGCAAAATTTGTGGCATGTTCCCCACCTCACAACAATGATGTCTTTTTAGATTACTTGCAGTGGCTGCTAAAAAGTTGGTAGTGTTATGGCTTTACCGTCCCTATGCAACTGCACAGTTGGCTGATAGCACACTTTGAAGACAGTGCTATTAAATGATTCACCTTCTGCATGATTCCCAATAAAATTCTAGTGATATCATGTCGGTTGCAACATGAAAGCACCAAGACATTTCTTTCATCGATTAGCAAGTTAGGAAAAGAAGAGGAAAGGCTAAGACTAATTTGAATTAATGATGCACTGCAAAAGGGGGTGTCATGGAATAAATGGAGAACAATGTCTTTAATTAGACATGCTAATTAGGGACAACCCTGAGTTGTGGCTTTCATCTTGAAATGAATGGATGTATCATATTTATTTTAATTGATGTAGATTGTTTTCTGGGTGTAAGTACATTTGGGGGGAAAATAAAATCATGGGATTTGTAAAAGACAAGGCAAGGTATGTGTGGGTATTAACTCCAATTTATGCAGATTTCAGATTTGTACTGCCTTCGAGTGAATTTTGCTGGCCTGGTTTGTTTTGTTTTGATTAATCAGAGCAAAACCCTTGCGAGTTATCTGCAATGATAAAGCATCAGCTGTGTGCTGTTAATGCTTAGCCCAAATGTCCTCCCAGTATTATGATTACTGTTAGGGCAAGGTAGGCAAAGTTGATTTGGACCAAAATGCGAGCCGGAAACAGATGAAGTGTGAAGTGGTATTTATTGTACAAGGACAGAGTGTTGAGCAGCTGGTGGGTTGAATGGTCAATGGCTGTGGCTGCGAGGGCTTTGATGGGTGGGTGTCCTAAAGACAAAAAACAGAATTAGTAAAAAGTTCAAAGACCAGAGTCACAAACTACAAGCTTAGTTGGCCGATGTACCAATGGTGACTGGCAGAATCATCTGGCACCTGCTTGGTGCCCAGGCCGCTCCTTAAAAGCAGAGTTGATTGTGATGAGCTGCAGGTGCACTCCCAGGTCTGCCAAGGTTGAGCTCATGCCACATAAAACAGGAAGTGTAACAACAATAAAAGCCAGTAGAGGGGAGTGTGGGCTAGGACCACCACAGTACCCCCCCCTCAACGGACGCCACCGGGCGGCCTGCCCGGCTTTCCAGGGTTGGCGGCATAGAAGTCCCGCAAGAGGGACGGGTCCAGAATGAGGCTACGAGAAATCCATGACCTCTCCTCAGGGCCATAGCCCACCCAGTCCACCAGGAACTGGAATCCACGGCCGCGAGGCCGGACATCAAGAATCCTAGAGACTGCAAAAGCAGGGTGGCCATCAATGAGAAGGGGCGGGGGAGGTGCAACGGCAGGAGGACACAGGTCACTGGAGGAAACTGGCTTGAGAAGGGAAACGTGAAAGGTGGGGTGGACATTCATGGATGCCGGGAGGTCCAACCGAACGGCAGATGGGTTGATGATCTTTGCTATTTTGTACGGGCCCACGAAGCGGGGGGCCAGTTTGCGTGACTCTACCTGCAGGGGGAGGTCCCGGGCGGACAGCCAGACCTCCTGTCCCACCTTGTATTCTGGGGCTGGTGAACGATGGAGATCGGCCAGTCTCTTGTTTTTCTCAGCGGTGCGAGCGAGGGCAGCCCTTACAGTCTTCCAGATTTCCCTAATCCTGCTGACATGGTCCTTCACAGCAGGAACGGCTATCTCCTTTTCCTGCTCTGGGAACAATGGAGGCTCAAATCCATTACAAGCCATGAAAGGGGACATACCAGTGGCCGAGCAGATGAGTGAATTATGGGCATACTCAACCCAAGGAAGGAAAGTGCTCCAGGAGACCGGATGGTGGGCGGTAATACAACGCAGAGCAGCTTCTAGGTCCTGGTTTGCCCTTTCCGTCTGGCCGTTGGTCTGGGGATGGTATCCCGAAGAGAGACTGGCTGTCGCCCCCACCGCCTTGCAGAACTCTCTCCACACCACCGAGGAGAACTGGGGACCACGGTCTGAAACGATGTCTAAGGGGATGCCATGAAGCCTGAAAACATGCTTGACCAAGAGATTTGCAGTTTCAAGAGCAGAGGGTAGTTTGGGAAGGGGAACATAGTGAACGGACTTGGAAAAACGATCGATAACGGTAAGTATAACTGTGTTACCTTCAGAGGGAGGAAGACCGGTTACAAAATCAACTGCGATGTGGGACCAAGGTCGACTGGGAACAGGGAGAGGGCGTAACAGACCAGTGGGTGGCTGATGGGAGGCCTTCCCTCGAGCACAGACAGTGCAGGCATTGACAAAGTTGCGGGTATCTTTGGCCATACCAGGCCACCAGAACGATTGTTGGAGGAAACAGAGGGTCCTATGGATACCAGGGTGGCAGGTTAGCTTGGACGAATGGCCCCATTCCAGGACTTGAGACCGCACGCCAGATGGGACATATAGGCGGTTTGGGGGACCGTTTCCTGGATCTGGATCCGCCTTTTGAGCTTCCCTGACCAGTGATGTGATCTCCCATCTAGCTGCACCGACCACGCAGGCCGAGGGGAGAATGGGCCCAGGGTCTTCTGTGTCCAGATTTGGAGAATGTAACCGTGATAGTGCATCAGCTTTACCATTGCGTGAACCTGGGCGGTATGAAAGTGTAAAATTGAACCGGGCAAGAAACAGTGACCATCGGGCTTGTCGGGGGTTAAGACGCTGTGCGGATTGGATGTACGAGAGGTTCTTGTGATCTGTCCAGATTAAGAAAGGGATCTTAGCACCTTCCAGCCAGTGACGCCATTCTTGTAGGGCCAAAACAACCGCCAGCAATTCGCGGTTGCCCACATCATAATTTCTCTCGGCAGGGCTCAGCCGCCGGGAAAAAAAGGCACATGGATGCAATTTCTGGGTAGTGGGATCCCGCTGGGACAAAATAGCCCCTACCCCAGCGTCGGATGCATCCACTTCCACCACAAATTGGCGTGAGGTGTCTGGGTGTTTGAGGATAGGGGCAGAGGTGAAGAGGGACTTCAAACGTGAAAAGGCGTTACCTGCGGCTTCAGACCAGGCAAAGGGGTGTTTGGTGGAAGTGAGTTGGGTCAGAGGGAGTGCCACCTTGCTGTAGTCCCTAATGAAGCGACGATAGAAATTGGCAAAACCCAAGAATCTCTGTAGCTCTTTACGGGTAATGGGAGTAGGCCAGTCAACGACTGCCTTTATCTTTATCGGGTCTGGTTGGAGTTGGCCCTGGGCGATGATGTAGCCCAAAAAGCTCACTGATGACACGTGGAACTCGCACTTCACTGGTTTGACGTAAAGCCGGTTCTCCAAAAGTCGCTGCAGGACCATCCTGACGTGATGGCGATGGTCCTCTAGGGAACGGGAAAACACAGGTATATCGTCAAGGTAAATAAACACAAAGCGATTCAGAATGTCTCTGAACAGGTCGTTCATGAGTCTTTGAAATACAGCGGGGGCATTTGTTAGACCAAAGGGCATTACTAGGTATTCAAAATGACCTAGGGGAGTGTTGAACGCAGTCTTCCATTCGTCCCCCTCACGAATTCGGACGAGGTGATATGCAGTTCGGAGATCCAGCTTGGTAAAGAACCTGGCATGACTGAAGGGCTCAAAAGAAGGGTCAATTAGAGGCAAAGGGTACTTATCCTTTATTGTTATTTGGTTTAGGCTGTGGTAATCAATGCAGGGGCGGAGAGTGGAATCCTTTTTCTCCACAAAGAAAAAACCGGCACCGACTGGAGAGGAAGAGGGGCGTATGATACCAGAAGCCAAAGAGTCTCTGATGTATTCTTCCATGGCTGCTCTTTCAGGACCGGATATGTTGTAGAGTCTGCTCGATGGAAGGGGAGCCCCTGGCAGGAGATCAATTGCACAGTCACAGGGGCGATGGGGAGGCAGAGTGTGGGCGAGGTCCTTGCTGAACACTGTAGCCAGGTCATGGTATTCAGGGGGCACATTGGTGAGGTCAGGAGGCACTGGCAGACAGGTTGGCTTTCTTACCGGTCTACCAAGTGGGTGCGCCGAGCCAAGACATTCCAAGTGGCAGCGATTGCTCCATCCCACGATCTTTCCCTCCGTCCAGTTGATGTTTGGGTTGTGGTGTTTTAGCCAGGGGAGACCAAGGATGACATTTGCTACTGGTGAGGAGATAATAAACAATTGAATTAGTTCATGATGATTTCCCGAGACCTTGAGCATGAGAGGGATGGTGCGATGGGTTACCGAAAACAGCTTTCTACCGTCCACGGCTTCTACTACTTTCGGGGCACTGAGGGGTTCGAGAGGGATTTTGGCTTTGTTTGCAAAGCTTTCGTCCATGAAACTGTCGTCAGCACCTGAATCAATGAGAACCTGAAGTGGCTTAGCGTCCAAATCATGGGAGATGCTAGCAGGGAGTACGAGTCGTGACAATTACAGTGTTACCGCTACATACAATTTAATTCGTTCCAGGACCTGGTTTCTATGTCAAAATGGTCGTACTGTATATGTCGAGCGGGATTTTCCCGTAACAATATATCATAATTTGATTAATTTGTTCCACTGCCCAAAAATATAGACAGAGTGAGAAAGAAAAGTGGTATTTAGTATGTGGCAAAATAGCGTTTCACATTTTTTGGGGGGGGTATGTGACAAAATGGATTTTGGCATGCGAGATTTTTTTTGGCCATGTGGCATTTTTTTGGTATGTGGCAAAATGGATTTTGGCATGTGGCATTTTATATATAAAGAACACTTTTTTTTTTCATTTTGATTATGATTAAGTCTATCATAAGAAAACTTGAAAACATAAGGGCGCCTTTTTTGCCTTTTTTTTTTCTTTACTTGACACATCCTAATGTATAATTGTACCTACAGTATTAAGGATTTAGCGCAGGGGCCAAGAACGAAAAGTGGTATTTGGTATGTGGCAAAATTGATTTTGCCATGTGGCATTTTTGGGGGTATGTGCAAAATGGATTTTGGCATGTGGCATTTTATATATAAAGAACACTTTTTATTTTTTTCATTTTGATTATGATTAAGTAAATCGTAAGACAACTTGAAAACATAAGGGCGCCTTTTTTTTTTTTTTTAACTTGACACATCCTAATGTATAATTGTACCTACAGTATTAAGGATTTAGCGTAGGGGCCAAGAACGAAAAGTGGTATTTGGTATGTGGCAAAATTGATTTTGGCATGTGGCATTTTTCTGGGGTATGTGGCAAAAGGATGTTGGTAGGTGGCAAAAATCCCGCCCCGCCCCAAAAAAATGCCACATGCCAAAATCCATTTTGCCACATACCCCAAAAAATGCCACATGGCAAAATTAATTTTGCCACATACCAAAAGATGCATGTAGCATTTTTTTGAGTATGTGGCAAAATTAATTTTGCCGTGTGGCAAGAACTCCCCCCCCCCCCCCCCAAAAAAAAATGCCACATGCCAAAGTCCATTTGCCATATACTCCCCAAAAAATGTCACTTGCCAAAAAATGCCACATGCTAAAATCCATTTGCCACATACCCAAAAAATGCTACATGCATGCGTGGTATGTGCCAAAATTGATTTTGCCATGTGGCAAAAATGCTACATACCCCATTAAAATGCCACATGCCAAAATCCATTTGCCACATACCCCCCAAAAATGTCACATGCCAAAATCCATTTTGCCACATACCCCAAAAAATGCCACATGGCAAATTCAATTTTGCCACATACCAAAAAAAAAAAAAAAAAATGACACATGTCAAAATCAATTTTGCCATATACCAAATACCACTTTTCGTTCTTGGCCCCTACGCTAAATCCTTAATACTGTAGGTACAATTACACATTAGGGTGTATCAGGAAGAAAAAAAAGGCGCCTTTATGTTTTCAAGTTGTCTTATGATTTACTTACCGTAATTTTTGGACGATAAGCCGCTACTTTTTTACTTCATTTTGAATCCTGCGGCTTACAGTCCAGTGCAGCTTATTTGTTGATTTATTTGGGTTTAAAGGTAACACTTTATTTGACAGCGGCGTCATAAGACCGTCATAATTATGACACGACACTTTCATGGGCATTACTGAATGCTTATGTTGGTAAGTGTCATCCAGCAAATTATGTCACGAACTCCATTTATGTTCAGCTTGGCTCTTTTACATCCATTCAAAAGTGAGATAATTTGCCAGATAATACATAGTTATAAGCATTCAGTAATGCTCATGACAGTGTCCTGTCAAAATAATAATAGTCTAATGACAGTCTTATGTCGCCACTGTCAAATAAAGTGTTGCCAAATGCCATAGTTAGCAATTAATGAAACAAAGGGAACAGTAACTGAAGAAATAATTAGCACAGAACATCAATTTTGATTGTTATTTACATCTGTAGTGCTGCAGTGCATGCTAGGAGGCATGTTGGACAACAACAGTGTTGACAGAAGGTGGCAGCAGTTGACTGTCTCTCCCAAGGGAGCAGTGATGGCCAAATGAAGCTTCTTAAAAGCAATGAAGCCAGCCAATTGGTTCAAAGCTTCATGGTGGTTCATTTGGTCTTAAGACAGTTGTATGATGCCACTGTCAAATAAAATGTTCCCGGTTAATATCTGGTGTAAATACCCCATAATACAGAGAGGACTGCGGCTTTTAGTCCAGTGCGGCTTATCTATGTCATGTCATGTCATTTCCTGTTTTATTTTGAAGGCTTCGACCTCCTCCTGTCTGCATGCTTGCCCTTCCTCTGGTCACCTAATCACCTATTGTTTCCACCTGTTCCCCATTACCTCCCGTGTATATATTGCCTTAGTTTCCCTTGTCCAGTGCAGAAGTGTCTTTCCACTCAAGTAAGTCACAGCAACCTTTTGTCATAGCTTTCATAGTAACCCTGTATATTTATCTTCCATTTGGAGCGCTTTGTGTTTGTAAATTTTGATCATAGTAATCCTGACTTTGTCCTCTTTTTGGAGTATTTTATGTTGTCAACTTTCCTCCCTTTTGGAGTGCTTTGTGTTTGAACTTTTTTGTTTCTAGTCATCCTGACTCATTCCTCCGTTGGAGCGCTTTCTGTTTGTACTGTTCTCATCCCAGCATGTCAGCAGAAGAAGCTGTTTTTCAAAATAAAAATTTTTTGCCCGAAACTCTGCAGCTGAGTCCACATCGTCGTCTTGGTCTGACAATCTATGTACTAATGCTGTTTTCGTGCCAGATTTGGTGGGTAGCGGCTTATAGTCAGGTGTGCCTCATAGTGCGAAAATACGGTATTCATAATCAAAATGAAAAAAAAAAAAGGTGTTTATTTACCTACCTCCTTTTTTGACTAAAAAATGCATTTTTTTGGCCGTTTTGGCATTTTCTTACAGTTTCAGCCCAAATCAGTTTTTCACATTTGTATTTTTATTTTTTTTCTGATGGGGGGGTTGTTTTCATCATTACCATTCGAAACAATATTTTTTTTGGGGGGGGGGGGGCATTTCCACCATATTTGCCAAAACCCCAACAAGTTCAAAAGAAATATCAAAGACGAAACCAAGGTGAGCATTCGGGGGGGGCCGGAACGCTCCAATTGTGAACCTTGTTTATCCATCAATTTCCTTCCAAAGATTCACTTTGCTGAGCCACTTGGCATTTGGAATGTGCCAAAATACATAATGGAAGCACTCAACAGGACAAGAGAGTTTGTGCGAGAATCTGAATCACTTAAATTAACCATCAAATCCTAACATGTGAAAGCTTGTTGAACAACCTCCAAAGTGGCTGCACTTTAATAACAGTTATAGGCCAAAGCAAGGTGGTGCAGGCCCGAACTCCGAGCTGTGATGTTTCATTATCATCCCCCGTTAGCGACATTGACAACACAGTAGGCCGCTTTAATTACTCTCCATCAGTGGGGGAGTCAACGCTACTTCACAGACACTCTCTAATCACCCCTCTTCTCTTTTCCTCTGCAGGGCACCATTGTCTCCTACATACAGTATCATTTCCCTACATTTTATGCCCACTATTGGACTAAAACATGGACATTTTGCTCAGGGGGGTTTAGCTGGATTGGCATTTGAGTGTTTAGCCTGAGGAGCAGGCTGCCTCCCCTGACAACATTTGGGACGCATCTGCTCAGTAAACCCACAGAGAGATGCTGACTGAGGTATTACTGTTCCCCCAAGTCTGCCCAAGACACTTATTATACCTCAGTTACTGCCATTAAACTCACAGTTTGCTGCTATAAAATACTGGTTCAAATATTGTTCCTAACATACATCACTGATACTGTTTTTTATTTTGCACTATTAGCTGTAGTTGGAGCTTATTTGTGTTTTTGTTGTTGTTTGTTTGTTTGTTTGTTTGTTTTAAAAGGAACCGCCCACTTAAAGGGGAAATGTGAACTAAGGTTGGCCAACCATGTTTTTGAATAATATCAATGGCTAAACTATTATAAGCATATTTTCATTATTATTTTTTTAATGCAACCCTTCCAGATTTTTTGTTTAACCCATAGCAACGCCCCTGACAACGAAAATGCTTTTCTTCGGCAATCTTCGGAAATTACGTCACACCGGGAAGTGCGAGGGAAGTCCACCATAGAACAGTATTGTTTGTTGCATTGCTTCTCGGTAAGATGCCACGGCGGTGTGTGGCGATGTTTTGTTCTCACTCAAATGAAAAGTTGTATGAGTGGCCAAAGGATAGCAGGGACATCTGTCGTTCGCACGAAGCGAATGAATTTTACGCCATCGTCGAGTCGTGTTCTCTGCTGCAAACACTTCGAAGATGCCTGCTTCCTTAACCGGTCTGCTTATGACCAAGGATTTGCCAAAAAGTAAGTGTCATTTTTGGATAGATGACTTTGTCAAAGCAGAGCTGCCAACTGTTGTGGAATGTACAGTAGAAGCTAGCGACGTTAGCCAAAAGCCAACTCGTGGCAATAGTCGTGGCATAGCTGTTGTTGTGTTCGCTAGTGTTACGTCCCAAGGACGGCTCGCGAAGGGCCTAACATAAAACGAGCCACACAATTTCACAAGTGGCACAAAATTTACACAACAAACTCACAATGAAAATGGTGTTATATAGCGCTTTTCCACCTTTCAAAGCAATATGTACAAAATGTAGATGAAGCGCGACTTCAGGGTAAGCCCAGGCAAACAAAAGGAATCTACACTTGAACCCCAACCGCTAACTAAACCCTGATCATGAAAAAGAACGAAGAAAAGACAGCCACTAACCTAGCTTCTTACGCAAAAAAAAACAGGAGAAAACGGGTTGAACAGAAATGGCGACTTACCCCTTCTTTCTTCAGTGCTCTTATTTACAGTGGTGAACAAAAACGATCCAATAACGAATAAACACAAAAGACCTCACCGAAAAAGCGGGAGTGTATCAGACTAGCGATCAAATGCAAACGAGCGTGAATGGCGAGCTAACAGCTGGCGAGGAGGACCGCAGCAGAATGCTGTCAAATGTGAACGTTGACAGCTCAAGTCCCGCAGTGAATCATGGGAAATGTAGTCTCAGGACAACACTGAAGTGGTGCTTTGTAATCTGTTCGCTTGTGTGAAAAAACTACATTTCCTGACACCATTAGACGCCACTTCCTGCCGATAGCCCCAGGAAGTAATAGTAGCTGGTAGTGCGAGGCGGAGATGAGCGAGAAGCAAAACTTCGCGGTCGAATGTGGCGGCAGTCCGCTATTATTTTGTTTTCTTATTGTTGCCACAATAAAGTGGAGAAAGCCATCAACGACTCATCTCCTTCTTTCCCCCCAACGTTTTTATATTATTATTTTATACGCACGAGAGCTGCAGGATCTAATCTGCCAAAATGAACATGCAGTCTGATTATTATTTTTTTATCAATGTCATCAGATAGACAAAAACATAAAATTATGTGCAAATGCCTGCATCTTCAAATCATGAAAATAATAACAGCCTATATCTTACCAATCTTGTAATCTCGATGGGTCTTGTCTCCATTCCATGTCAGGTAGTCTAGGCACATTGTTTGCATCCTGATTAGCGTCTGGCTAATACATGTTGGGTCCAACATAAAATTCCAAGCTCCTCTTCTTCCTCCAACTCTTCAAAAACTTGGATCTCCTCCCTTGCGCTCGATCAATTGCTTATATCGCTGTTTGAATCATTGTTTGAAGGGCTTTGTAAGGCGGCCGCATGGAGCGCTGCCATCAATGTTCTCGGTGTGACGTATCACTTCCGGGTTCGTCCCCTTTCAGGCTTGAACTTCGGAAATGCGATTATTTTGTCAAATATACAACATATAAATTATTTTTTTCATGCTTTATTTGTTGGACAATGTCTAATTACTTTAATTGTGACCCTATTTGGCATGTTATGAAATTACTTCACATTACAGCTTTAAAAAAGCTCTGTTAAGCAACAATTGTTCTCCTCTACTAAAATATATCATTTAGTGCTGTCAAAATTATTGCGTTAAGGGGCGGTAATTGATTTTTTAAATTAAGCACGTTACAATATTTAACGCATGGGCGGAATGACCCACTCACGCATTGCCACGAACAGACTACAATGGCGCCGTTTTATGTGTATTTAGAGTTTAGAGGCAGAAACAAGCGAGTGGAGTGGACACAGGCATTCATTGGAGCCACGCAATTTAGTGGTATAAGCTTTGCCATCTCTTCCACAGCAATTACTATTGTATACACTATTATAATCTATTGTGGCGAGCGATGTAGGGAAGAATGACAGGAGATAATCTTTTTCTTAACACCCTGTATTGAACACAATGCAGAGAAGATATACCATTTGCAGCCACCACTGACAGTCATGGTTGCCCAACTTCCCATCATGCGTTTGGGCAGTTAAGAACAGTTAAGTCGCTACAGTATTATTATTTGGTGAAAGTACAACAAGAATAATAATGTTCACAAAAAGAAAAGCGCTCAATGCAAAGAGAACTGGCATTCCCAATCAAAACAGCTGTGCAAAATAATACTCAGACTTTGGTCACTCTATTTCAAACATTTCGTTTAGCTCAACAAATACACTAGATTGGAATATTTAGTCACAATATAGAAACTATCAAAATTACTATAACTTGTACTCACATTTATCTTTTAAGAATTACAAGTCTTTCTATTCATGGATCTCTTTCACAGAAAGAATGTTTATAATGTTAATGCCATCATGTGGATTTATTATTATAATAAACAAATATAGTACAGTACTTATGTACAGTATGTTGAATGTATACATCCCTCTTGTCTTATCTTTCCATTCCAACAATAATTTACAGAAAAGTATGGCATATTTTAGACATGGTTTGAATTGTGATTAATTACGATTAATTAATTTTGAAGCTGTGATTAACTCGATTAAAAATTTCAATTGTTTGACAGCCCTGATATTATTATAAACACATAAAATATTGCCATCGATTTAAAAATCTATAATATTCAGTGCATGTTTTGACCTACGGAGGGCGCCATGATTTACGTACGCAGTGCACGCTGGGTGAGAATAGCTGTGCTCTATTCTAGCATGATTTTGTCACATTCTGCTGCTGGTCGGATTGTTTTGTTACAGAGCTATGGGATGAGTTCCTGACGTTGTGCATTCAATTCCAGCTCATCAGCTGTGTCTTTAAACCGATCCTAGGCGGCTTGCCGAGATATGACTTCCTGCCATTTGACAGTTTGTATATCCCTTTGTTGCTAGTTGGACCCTTGCCTTGTTTTTTTGTTTTTTTCGTTCGTCTGCCTCTCACCACCGTTTTCCCAAGTTTTTTTTTTCTACTGTGGCGGACCCTTTTCTGTATCCCTTTTAGCGATTGCGTGTTTTTTGTGTGTTCAATAAAGCCTTGTGGGCAATCCCTCCGTCTGCTCATTGAAAAGGTCTATGAATTCCGGAAAGACCAGCATCTTTACATTAGATTCCTAGACCTCAAGGCTGCATTTGATACAGTCCATCACTCATCACTGTGAAGTATTCTACAAGCCCTTGGCGCACTCCCGAAAATCACCACCCTCTCCAGGCTGCTTTACAGCAACGCACAGAGTTGTTTCCACGTCAACGGCCGAGACTCTGAAAGGTTTTCCATCTCCAGTGGTGACCGCCAACGTTGTGTAGCTGCTCCAAATCTGTTTAATTGTGTAATTGACCACCTGACGTGCAGGGTCTGGGAGCAAGTACCCGGAGTGCCCCTGGCAACTACCAACTAACCAACCTGGAGTACGTTGACGACACCATCTTGCTTAGCACCTCCTACAACCAGCTGAGGGACGCTCTGAGTATATACAGCAAAGAGGCAGAAAAGCTTGGTATTCACATGAGCTGGATCAAGAAAAAGTTCATACATGTCGGTGAGGGAACTGATCCACACCCCATCCTGCTTGTTGATGACACAGTAGAGCAGGGGTCCCCAACCTTTTTTGCACCATGGACCGGTGTAATTTGGGTCTTTTTTTCACGGACCGGTGTTTTCAAATTTTGCACCCTTAATCACTTGGTTTATTCATATACAGGTCACGAACCCACTCCTTCTGGCTCGTGAGGTTCCCGTTTCCCCGTAAAAATCTGTCCAAAAAGTCTGTTTTTCAGTCATTCTAGTGTGGGGGCTAATTATTTCCGGGAACAAATGTGATGGGCGATGACCTACGTCACACGTTATTATCGAGGCCAAGCGCACATAGATATACAAAACAAGATGTACTGCTAACAGTCCAATCAATGCATTTCTATGACAACCTCCAAATCTGTAGTTGTATATCTAGAGTAAACAGGGATATTGGTGTGTTGAGTGGCACAGGCCAAAGTCAATCGGCCAGAACGCAATCGTTAATAAATTATTTATTATTTTTGCGCGGCCCGGTACCAAATGCGCCCAGTCGTTGAGGACCCCTGCCGTAGAGCATATGAAGATCTTTGTTTATCTGGGGTCCACGGTGACCAACAACGGGGATCTTAAATCACAGGTGTCCCGCTGGAAACCACTCTGGCAGCACCTAGCCATCTCACGGAAAATGAAGCTCCGAATCTACAACACCGCTATACTCTCTGTTCTCCTCTATGGCTCTGAAACATGGTCCTTAAACAAGACACTGTGGCTGCAAGGATAGACGGCTTTGCCAGCAGGGCTCTCAGAACCATCAAGAACATCATGTGGCCCCAGCATATCTACAACGAAACCCTGCGAGAGAACCTCCCGCCTGGGTGCACAGCGCCGCATCTGCTGGCTCAGCCATGTTCTACGTCTTCTTCAATTCAATTCAATTTTATTTGTATAGCCCTGGATCACAACAAGGTTGTCTCAAAGGCCTTTGCAGAGGCAATATGATACACAATCAGAAACAGCAAATGAAGCAACAAGGATGAATAAATAAAGTTCAAGTCTTGGGTATCCCCCATCCTTAGACCCTCCATGTCGGCAAGGAAAAACTCCAAAAACTCCAGAGTCTTTCGGAGAAAATGAGAAACCTTGGGGAGTACCACAGTCAAGAGAGATCCACTCCCAGGACGGATAGACAGGAAGCCCCAGGACTGCTAATGGGAATTAGCAGGCGAAGTTACAGTCCGTAAAGATGCAGTGGAGTAAAGGAACAAGAAGAGGTCCATCTAGACAGATGAGACAGGGGTAGCAACGAGGACGTCCATCAAGCCAGGGGTCCGGACAGTCAGGAGGCTGCAGCTGAAAAATAGCCCCTCCCCAGTGGGGAAGGGGAAAAAGGGACACCGGGTGACTAACGATGAAGAGACTAGACAACTAGATATTAACATTGGAAAATAGAAATAAAGTAAGACAAGTGGTAGGTATAGTGAGAAAAAGGAGATAGAACTCAGTGGCTGTACTTCCCCCAGCTTTATAGCTTCTAGTGCAGCTTAGACTAAATTGTGAGTCTACTCTGACTTCAACTAGCCTGACCATAAGCTTTGTGGAATAGGAACGTTTTTAATCTAATCTTAAATGTGCAGACTGTCTCGGCTTCTTTAATATTAGCTGGAAGCTGATTCCATAAAACGGGCTTGGTAGCTAAAGGCTCTAGCTCTGACAGTACTTTTAGAAACCCTGGGAACCACCAGTAGACCTGCATTCTGAGAGCGGAGTGTTCTGTTGGGGTGGTATGGAACTAGGGCATCAGTGAGATAAGATTCTTCCTGACCAGCCGACAAGAGCCATCCTGAAGTTTGACCCAAAGGTTGCAGGCTGGAGACGGCCACGGGGAAAGCCCCGCACTCGATGGCTTGACACCATCTCGAAATCAAAATATGGTCACCCTAGCTTACTGAGTAGCATTGTACTTCGACATATTTATGTAAAATGGACACTAACTGCACGGTTTCTTTGCTTTTGACCAAGAATCGAGACTGTTTTGCATGCATATGTATGAAAAATTTTGGGTAATCAAACATTTATTCACAGTAATTTTCACCAGAAAAGCTCTGTTTACGTCAGGCGGCCGCTGGCCTCATTCACTATCAGAGTAGCGTTGTACTTAGACATATTTACGGAAAATAAACGCTAACTGCATGTTTTTTTTTCCTTTTGACGAAATATGTAGACTGTTTAACGTCCATATCTATGAATAATTCAGGGATTTAAGCATTTATTCACAATAATTTTCGCCTGAAAAGCTCTGTTTACGTCAGGCGGCCGCTAGCCTCATTCGCTAACAGAGTAGCATTTCACTTCGACATATTTATGTAAAATAAACACTAACTGCACGATTTCTTTGCTTTTAACCAAGAATCGAGACTGTTTTGCGTGCATATGTATGAAGAATTCGGGTATTCAAACATTTATTCACAAGAATTTTCGCCAGAAAAGCTCTGCTTACGTTAGGCGGCAGCTAGCCTCATTTGCTAACAGAGTAGCAATGTACTTCAACGTATTTACGTAAAATAAACGCTAGCTGCACGATTTATTTGCTTTTAACCAAGAACTGAGACTATTATACGTCCATATGTATCAAGAATTCGGGGATTTAAACAATTTATTCACAAGAATTTTTGCCAGAAAAGCTCTGTTTACGTCAGGCGGCCGCTGGCCTCATTCACTAACGGAGTAGCATTGTACTTTGACATATTTATGTAAAATAAACGCTAACTGCATGTTTTTTTTCCCTTTTAACCAAATATTTAGACTGTTTAACGCCCATATCTATGAAGAATTCATGGATTTAAGCATTTATTCACAAGAATTTTCGCCAGAAAAGCTCCGTTTACGACAGGCGGGCACTAGCCTTATTCACTAACAGAGTAACATTGTACTTCTACATATTAACGTAAAATAAACGCTAACTGCACGGTTTCTTTGCTTTTAACCAAGAATGGAGACTGTTTAACGTCCATATCTAAGAAAAATTCGGGGATTGAAGCATGTCTTCACAAGAATTTTAGCCGGAAAAGCTCTGTTTACGTCAGGCAGCCACTAGCCTTATTCACTAACAGAGTAGCATTTTACTTCGACATATTTACGTAAAATAAACGCTAACTGCACGGTTTCTTTGCTTTTAACCAAGAATGGAGACTGTTTAACGTCCATATCTATGAAGAATTTGGGGATTTAAACATATATTCACAAGAATTTTCGCCAGAAAAGCTCTGTTTAAATCAGGCGGCCGCCAGCCTCATTCACTACAACTATATAACTAACTAAACAACAAGTATAATGACAATAAAGGGTTATTTTATTCTATAATAAGTTGTGATTCCATATAAAATTTATTAAAAATGTATTTATAAATTATGTATAATTGATTCTGCATGTTTTCCTCAAGTATTAAGTTTCTGATGTGAAAACTGAGTGATTTATTAGCTGATAAAAATAAATTAAGTTGCGTTTTTGGGCAAAAACTTATATGATATGGTAAATATTGCTATTGATCCTGAAAATATAGCTAATTATCTCTGCATTTGGTGATTTTTGTGTATCTAGTGTAAAATATGAGAGTTTTATAGCCATTTTAAGTTGTGTTGAACTTCTATAAAAAAAATAATTAATCAGGGTTTTTTTAAGGGAACGACTTTGAATTTTTAGATGCCGCTGCTCATGGAGACTCAAAAATGGCTAAGGTAGGTGCCTGTTTTGATTTTAGGTCGGTAGCAGCTTTGATTTTGAAAATATTCGAACTTTTTGAAAATGGGCCCCCTACGGATCGGCCCTGCGCCCCGTGTCATGTCAATATATTATGAAGTCTATGGCTTTCAGTAAGGTTGTTCCGAACATGTTTTTTTGCTCCCGATCCGATCCCGATCGTTTTAGTTTGAGTATCTGCCGATCCCAATATTTCCCGATCCAATTGCTTTTTTTTTTGCTCCTGATTCAATTCCAATCATTCCCGATAATTTTTCATCATATACATTTTGGCAATGCATTAAGAAAACAATGAATAAAACTCGGACGAATGTATACATTCAACATACAGTACTTAAGTAGTGTATTTGTTTATTATGACAATAAATCCTCAAGATGGCATTTACATTATGAACATTCTTTCTGTGAGAGGGATCCACGGATAGAAAGGCTTGTAATTCTTAAAGGATAAATGTGACTTTGTATATCGTGATTAAATATTGCCATCTAGTGTATTTGTTGAGCTTTCAGTAAATGATACTGTAGCCATTTAATTTCTGCCCAAACGCATGATGGGAAGTGCAACCATGACTGTGTGTCGTGGTACCAATTGATATATCTTCTCTGCGTTGGGAAATAACATAGGGTGTTAAGATAAAGATCAACTACTACCTTTCTTCCCCACATTGCTTACCGCGATTATTCTAATTGTTGGGAGAGGGATTGTAAGGCTTTAGCCATTTAAAAAAAAGGCTCCAAAGGCTGCCAAAATTCTCTCTACTCATTTTACGCTGCCTTTTAGCTCTATATACTGTATGCAGGGCCGGCTCAGGCCATTTGAGGGCCCTAAGCAAAATAATGCAAAGGGGCCCATATTTTTGGCCGACCATTTCGTCACGGTATACTGTGAAACCCATACATGCAATCCAACCCATACGTCCATATTTTGTATATTAATCAGATTTTATTGTACTGCAGACTTCAAACTTCTCACCCCAAATGATTGTCAGTACTTACAGTAGATAGCGCCAAACCTTTCTCTAAAAGAGGAAAGAAAGAAGTTACAGAAGAACATTTATTTTTTTAAGCTTGTAATCAAGTATCAAAACTCACAAAAGTCAAATAAAGCAAACTGTAGTAACAACATAGAATATAAATGAAACAATTGCCAGATTGGGGCCCCCCTAGTGGTCAGGGGCCCTAAGCAGCTGCATAGTCTGCCTATAGGATGGGCCGGCCCTGACTGTATGGGTAAAATGGCGCCATTATAGATTGAACGCGACAATGCGTGAGTGGGTCGTGCAGCGCATGTGTTAATTGCGCTAAATATTGTAACGTGATAAATGTAAAAAATATTAATTCTCGCTGTTAACGCGATAAATTTGATAACCCTTAAGCTTAAACTAAAGACTCTGGAAGAGTGTAACACATTATGTCTGTAACGTTTAATACAATTAGAAAACGATTTAATTAAAAAGGATATATATATTTAAAAAAGGCATGTCCGATATTTTTTTTGCCGATTCCGATACTTTGAAAATGACGTGATCGGGCCCGATCGATCGACATCTCTAGTTTTCAGGCTATGGAATGAATAAATGGAATTATAATATATTCTAATGGGGAAATCCTGCTGGACATACGACCATTTCGACTTACACACAACGTCCTGGAACGAATTAACTTCCTATGTAGAGGTACCACTGTACGTCTAATCATCCATAAGCCACGCTGAATTTGTCCTAATGTGAAATGACTCGCAGAACAGTCCTTGCACAGATGATGGGGATTTCAGTGTTGACAAAAGCAGTTCAGAGGGGACAGCTCGCATTGTCTTCTTTTACTGCCCATCGAGCAGTATACAAAGTCCCCCCAGCCCTCCGCTGTGAGCATGCCAAGGCTCTTTGTTAGCCTGAATGTGAGTCTATTCATCTCCGGGTGAACGACACAACACAGTAATAACACAGTCATGAGTTTTGACTGATGTCATTGAGGCGAAGTGCCGCCTCTGTAAGCTGGAACCAGCGCCGGCCCGGTTGACCACCGCGGCCCACTGACCTCAGGGTGACCCGGTCCGGCGTGAGCGCCGCTGCCTCTTTACAGACTCAGACGGACCATCAACAACAGCCGGACCGCTTAATGCCAAATCCAGGTTAACCTCCCGACCTCCCTCGGCCCCCCTGCCTTCTGGCCAAACACAGACATGAGGGGCTGATGTTTCCCGGGGCCATTTTTCACAGCTAATGACGTGGAATACTATTGGTAAGGCTAGTTGAGTGACGCATCAGCACTTCATTTTTCTCTGCAGTTTTGATTACCGCATGCAAACAAAGTCATTACAGCTGCCCCAGTTCCTCTTCATATATACTTTTGCGCAGTGCATTGTGTTCGACATGCATTAATATGAAACGTATGGAATACGGTAGCAGATGTCACGAGCGTCCAACAACGCTGAATGGTTTCGGAGCTGTTATTATACTGGAACTAGGTCACTATTCAAGCCCGCTCGCTCGCATTGACTGTTTGGAGTGACTATTGATTTCCTGACTAAAGCAATGACTTCATTAATATCACCATTAGTCTGCCATCTGACATAAAAGGGTAGTCTGGCCGACCAGATTGTAATTCCTGTAGATATTAATCACCAAATTGGATGCATTAAACATTCAGCAAGTTCGGCATTGTACTCCTGGAAAAGATTGCAAAGCACAATGTCACTATTAACTTTGCCTGAGTGGCCGCAAACACTAACAGTGTTTTGTTTTTTAACTTCAGCCATAGACTTCACTATTAGTTGACGGGGCTCAGGGATGATCCGTAGGGGGCCTATTTTCAAAAACTTAAAATTTTTCAAATATTTTCAAAACCAAAGCCGGTAGCGACCTCAAACCAAAACAGGCACCTCCTTTAGGCATATATGAGTCTTCATGAGAGCGACATCATAAAATTCAAAGTCATTACCTAATAAAATCCCGATTACAGTATTTATCAGACTATAAATCACACCTGAGTATAAGTCACACCAGCCATAAAATGCCCAACAAAGAGGAAAAAAACATATACAGTGGGGCAAATAAGTATTTAGTCAACCACCAATTGCGCAAGTTCTCCTACTTGAAAAGATTAGAGAGGCCTCTAATGGTCAACATGGGTAAACCTGAAAACCATGAAAGACAGAATATGGAGGAAAAAAAACAGAAAATCACATTGTTTGTTTTTTAAAGAATTTATTTCCAAATTAGAGTGGAAAATAATTATTTGGTCACCTACAAACAAGCAAGATTTCTGGCTGTCAAAGAGGTCTAACTTCTTCTAACGAGGCTCCACTCGTTACCTGTTTTAATGGCACCTGTTTTAACTCATTACCGGTATAAAAGACACCTGTCCACAACCTCAGTCAGTCACACTCCAAACTCCACTATGGCCAAGACCAAAAAGCTGTCGAAGGACACCAGAGACAAAATTGTAGAACTGAATCTGCAACAGGTAAAACACTTGATGTAAAGAAATCAACTGTGGGAGCAATTATTAGAAAATGGAAGACATACAAGACCACTGATAATCTCCCTCTGGGGCTCCATGCAAGATCTCACCCCGTGGCGGCAAAATGATAACAAGAACGGTGAGCAAAAATCCCAGAACCACACGGGGGGACCTAGTGAATGACCTACAGAGAGCTGGGACCACAGGAACAAAGGCTACTATCAGTAACACATTGTGCCGCCAGGGACTTAAATCCTGCACTGCCAGACGTGTCCCCTTGCTGAAGCCAGTTCACGTCCAGGCCCGTCTGCAGTTCGCTAGAGAGCATTTGGATGATCCAGAAGAGGACTGGGAGAATGTGTTATGGTCAGATGAAACCAAAATAGAACTTTTTGGTAGGAACACAGGTTCTCGTGTTTGTAGGAGAAAGAATACTGAATTGCATCCGAAGAACACCATACCCACTGTGAAGCATGGGGGTGGAAACATCATGCTTTGGGACTGTTTTTCTGCAAAGGGACCAGGACGACTGATCTGTGTAAGGGAAAAAATGAATGGGGCCATGTATCGAGAGATTTTGAGTGAAAATCTCCTTCCATCAGCAAGGGCATAGAAGATGAGACGTGGCTGGCTCTTTCAGCATGACAAGGATCCCAAACACACAGCCAGGGCAACAAAGGAGTGGCTTCATACGAAGCATTTCAAAGTCCTGGAAGGGCCTAGCCAGTCTCCAGATCTCAACCCCATAGAAAGTCTGTGGAGGGAGTTGAAAGTCTGTGTTGCCGTACGGCAGCCCCAAAACATCACTGCTCTAGAGGAGATCTGCATGGAGGATTGGGCCAAAATACCAGCAACAGTGTGTGAAAAGCTTGTCAAGAGTTACAGAAAACATTTGGCCTCCGTTATTGCCAACAAAGGGTACATAACAAAGTATTGAGATGAACTTTTGGTATTGATCAAATACTTATTTTCCACCATGATTTGCAAATAAATTCTTTAAAACTCAAGCAATGTGATTTTCTGTTTTTTTTTTCCACATTCTGTCTCTCATGGTTGAGGTTTACCCATGTAGACAATTACAGGCCTCTTTAATATTTTCAAGTGGGAGAACTTGCACAATTAGTGGTTGACTAAATACTTATTTACCCCCACTGTATGAGTCTCCATGAGCAGTGGCATAAAAAAATTCAAAGTCGTTCCATTATAAAATACTGATCATATAAGTATAACACAACTTAAAAAGGCTATAAAAGTCTCAGATTTTACACTACATGCACAAAAATCAGCAAATGCAGAGAAAATCACTAAAGATGTCCCGATCGATCAGGTCCGATCATGTCATTTTCAAAGTATCGGAATCGGCAAAAAAATATTGGACATGCCTTTTTTAAATATATATATATATATATATATATATTTTTTTTTTTTTTTTTTTTTTTTTAATTAAATCGTTTTCTAATTGTATTTAGCGTTACAGACAAAATGTCTTACACTCATCCAGAGTCTTTGGTTTTGGCTGAAAGTAGGGCTATCAAATTTATCGCGTTAATGGCGGTAATTAATTTTTTCTAAATTGATCACGTTAAAATATTTAACACATTAACGCATGCGCTGCACGACCCACTGACACATGGTCGCGTTCAATTTATAATGAGAGCTAAAAAAATGAGCTAATGAAAGCTATATACAGAGCTAAAAGGCAGCGTAACATGAGTAGAGAGAATTTTGGCAGTCTTTGGAGCCTTTTTTTAATTGGCTAAAGCCTTAAAATCCCACTCTCATATTGTGGGAAGCAATGTGGGGAAGATAGGTAGTAGTTAATCTTTTTCTTAACACCCTATATTATTTCCCAACGCAGAGAAGATATATGAATTGGTGCCACTACGCACAGTCATGGTTGCACTTCCCATCATGCATTTGGGCACAACAGTTAAATGGCTACAGTATCATTTAGTGAAAGCTCAACAAATACACTAGATGGCAATATTTAGTCACAATATACAAAGTCACATTTATCCTTTAAGAATTACAAGTCTTTCTATCCGTGGCTCCCGCTCACAGAAAGAATGTTAATAATGTAAATGCCATCTTGAGGATTTAATGTCATGATAAACAAATACAGTACTTATGTACTGTATGTTGAATGTATATATTCGTCCGAGTTTTAGTCATTTTTTTCTTCATGCATTGCCAAAATGTATATGATCGGGAAAAATTATCGGGAATGATTGGAATTAAATCAGGAGCAAAAAAAAAGCAATCAGATCGGGAAATATCGGGATCGGCAGATACTTAAACTAAAACGATCGGGAGCGGATCGGGAGCAAAAAAACATGATCGGAACAACCCTAATAATCCCCTATATTTTCAGGATCATTAGGAATATTTAACATATATTAGTTTTCTGCGTGTGTTTGAGTTTATTACAGTGAAAGCTAAACGCTCTGCCTCGGTCGGCCCCCAATGGGAAAGTGTGTCGCAATGTTTGTGGGAGCTGTCTTGTCAACTGATGGTGAAGTCTACGCTTCAGCAGATCAGTTTTTATTGAGCTTTCAAAACAAAATCAAAAAATGAGCGAAGGATTATTTTCCATTTAATCAGCTATACCAGTTTAGTTAAAAAACAAAAGAACAACCATGGCCGCTTTTGCACGAAATGCTACAGCAAAAGAACAATGAGTGATGTGTGTGCATGTACAAGCGCGAGAGAGAAAGGGAAATGGGATTTGAGATCTATATTAAAACTGTAAATAGCTTTTAAAGATTAGTGACGGGCAGGAGGAGGTGACACCGAAAGGCAATGTGAAAAGTGGATTTTCCCTCCCCACTGTGTCTATTTTGATTGCAAGAGCCTTGACAAGCTTTGACTTGATTGTGAGGAAAGGGACGTGCACAGCGGAGCCTTGACGACTTTCTTTGAGGCATGTCGAGATCTTTTGCTGACTGAAAGGAGCACAAATCAGGATTATGTATTACACAGCCATATTCCAGCAGCTGGCATTAGCAGCTCTAAAGTGTCTGGCAAGACATTGTTGTTCCCTCTCTGTGAGCTGTAATTACAAAGATCTGGCTTTCAGAGAACCATTTCTTTTCAAGTCATACAACCAAGGGATGGACGTTGCCATTCTGTATTCAATAAATAATTTGCTAGTCATAATAGGCAAGGAATCAGATAGGAAAATATAACTGGAGCGGACATGGGCCAGATGGATTGCAAATTTCGGCCTAATTTCGTAAAACAGATCTGCCCCAGTGTCTATTTTAACAATGAGCCAAAGTCAGTATGGATTAATTTGCCGGATCAGCAAACAGTTTTTGACCAAAACTGATCCAAAGTAGCAGATACCACATTAATGTATGGCCCAGATATGGCACACGTTACTCAATCTCGGCCAGCACCGGGCCACATTTGCATCAAAACTGTTTTCAGTATTCAATTTGTGGTCTACTTTGTTTAATTTATCATACTGACATGTGTTTACCGTATTTTTTGGACTATAAGTCGCGTTTTTTTTTTCATATTTTGGTTGGGGGTGCGACTTATACTCAGGAGCGGCTTATGTGTGAAATTATTAACACATTATGATATAATTTCACATGTTATTTTGGTGTTTTGGACTGATGGTTTTGTAAACTTGTTAGCATGCTATAGTTATCTGAATAACTCTTAATAGCTATGGCCACATTCGCGTTCTGCCTTTGGCAATGTACAGTGCCTTGCAAAAGTATTCGGCCCCCTTGAATCTTGCAACCTTTCGCCACATTTCAGGCTTCAAACATAAAGATATGAAATTTAATTTTTTTGTCAAGAATCAACAACAAGTGGGACACAATCGTGAAGTGGAACAACATTTATTGGATAATTTAAACTTTTTTAACAAATGAAAAACTGAAAAGTGGGGCGTGCAATATTATTCGGCCCCTTTACTTTCAGTGCAGCAAACTCACTCCAGAAGTTCAGTGAGGATCTCTGAATTATCCAATGTTGTCCTAAATGACCGATGATGATAAATAGAATCCACCTGTGTGTAATCAAGTCTCCGTATAAATGCACCTGCTCTGTGATAGTCTCAGGTTCCTGTTTAAAGTGCAGAGAGCATTATGAAAACCAAGGCCAACTAGACATGTGCCGGTTACCGGTTTCACGGTTTACCGTGGTGTGAAAACGTCGCGGTTTCAAAACCACTAAAATTTTCCGTCAGACCGTAGTACGGTATTCGCCATTTTTCATGTGTCAAAAATCCAGCCAGAAGTGGCGTGGCGCGGCAGCGCTCACCCCCTCCCGTTTGTTGCTGCGTGTGAAAGTGATTATCGGCTAATCAGCCAGCGAACCCTAAACAAATACTCCAAACATAAGGCGTTCTTTTCTTCAATTTATTGAGCTCTCAAATCGTGCTAAGTGAAATATACAGAATGAATACATTTAAAACGTTGTACAATTGTATTTTTCCATGTGTGAGTAGCTAAACAGATTAGCACTATGAGTTCGCCAAAAACAAAACACATTTTCCTTTGAAATTCGATATACAAACTACCTAAAAGCTTATAAAAGACGAATGTTAGCCTAGGCTTAGCTGGGAGAGCAACTTCGTCGAGTGTTACAGCCGCAGAGTGAGAAAACAAGCATGATTCTCTGAATGAAGGGGAAAAAAAGGCATAGCATCAAAGATCGTTAATTGAGGAAAGATGATCTTGCCCTAAGCACAAATCCACGTTCGCTGGATCAAGGAGAGGTCTCACTCCCAATTAGTATTTTTTTTTTTTTTTTTTTTTAAGATGAAACCTTTCCACAACAATATTTACATTTTAACTAACCTATACATTTTTAACTAACTTATTAACTTTTGAATTATTTGTTCTTTCTAACACAAAGGCATGACATCATGGAGACTAGAGTTGACACAGTGGCTGAAAATGGCGAAACTTCACTTGAGCTTTTCAATCCTCAAAAGAAATTATGCAGTATAAATTTTTTAAAATTTTATTCAAAAGAGTTTTTACTTTTTTTATAGAAATTATTTTGTTCTTGCTCTAAACTTGAGCAACTTGAGCTGTGGCTGTGGGTATAGTCTACGTTATATTTTAATTTTATTTAAAATTTGTTTTTTTTTTTATTGATAATTTATATATTTTAACAATACATTCATATTCCAATTTGCAACTATGTTCTAAAAAAAAATCCTGTTCAATGGAAAGAAGTTGTTGTTTTTTTTTAACCCATACATCTCAAAATAACATATTTTGGAGCTATAATTGCAATACCGTGATACCGTGAAACCGCGGTATTTTTGCTCACGGTTATCGTACCGTCAAAATCTCATACCGGCACATGCCTAAGGCCAACACACCAGGCAGGTCCGAGATACTGTTGTGGAGAAGTTTAAAGCCGGATTTGGATACAAAAAGATTTCCCAAGCTTTAAACTTCTCAAGGAGCACTGTGCATATTGAAATGGAAGGAGCATCAGACCACTGCAAATCTACCAAGACCCGGCCGTCCTTCCAAACTTTCTTCTCAAACAAGGAGAAAACTGATCAGAGATGCAGCCAAGAGGCCCACGATCACTCTGGATGAACTGCAGAGATCTACAGCTGAGGTGGGAGGGTCTGTCCACAGGACAACAATCAGTCATACACTGCACAAATCTGGCCTTTATGGAAGAGTGGCAAGAAGAAAGCCATTTCTCAAAGATATCCATAAAAGTCTCGTTTAAAGTTTGCCACCTGGGAGACACACCAAACATGTGGAAGAAGGTGCTCTGGTGAGATGAAACCAAAATTGAACTTTTTGGCCACAATGCAAAACGATATGTTTGGCGTTAAAGCAACACAGCTCATCACCCTGAACACACCATCCCCACTGTCAAACATGGTGGTGGCAGCATCATGGTTTGGGCCTGCTTTTCTTCAGCAGGGACAGGGAAGATGGTTAAAATTGACGGGAAGATGGCTGCAGCCAAATACAGGAACATTCTGGAAGAAAACCTGTTGGTATCTGCACAAGACCTGAGACTGGGACGGAGATTTATCTTCCAACAGGACAATGATCCAAAACATAAAGCCAAATCTACAATGGAATGGTTCAAAAATAAACATAATCAGGTGTTAGAATGGCCAAGTCAAAGTCCAGACCTGAATCCAATCGAGAATCTGTGGAAAGAGCTGAAGACTGCTGTTCACAAACACTCTCCATCCAACCTCACAGAGCTCGAGCTGTTATGCAAGGACGAATGGGCAAGAATGTCAGTCTCTCGATGTGCAAAACTGATAGAAACATACCCCAAGGGACTTGCAGCTGTAATTGGAGCAAAAGGTGGCGCTACAAAGTATTAACGCAAGGGGGCCGAATAATATTGCACGCCCCACTTTTCAGTTTTTTATTTGTTAAAAAAGTTTAAATTATCCAATAAATGTTGTTCCACTTCACGATTGTGTCCCACTTGTTGATTCTTGACCAAAAAAATAAAATTTTATATCTTTATGTTTGAAGCCTGAAATGTGGCGAAAGGTTGCAAGGTTCAAAGGGGCCGAATACTTTTGCAAGGCACTGCATGTTCAATTGTATTATTGACTTTTTTATATTGAAATGGATGCATTTAGTTTGTGGCGCTTTCACGCCCACGTGGGAGCGCACTCGCACTTGTCTACTTGAAGAAGAGCGCTCGCACGCCAGAAGAAGACGGACAGCTACGTAGCTCTGAGTGAGTGAGTGGGCGAGTTAGCGAGAGAGAAAGACGGCTGCGAACCTACGTTCATTGTTTATGCTTTTAAAATATCTCTACAGAGGCAACGCCTGCGTGTATCATCTTTTCTGTTGTTGTTGTGTGTTTTCCACCCGCGATCGGACACTTAGAGCCAGTTGTGTGGTTGTTTGAACGGTGTGCTAATGCGAGCGAACGCATTCTAAACTGTTACGTTATTGCTGTAATAGTACCTAATTATCATTTATTTACGTTGATGCGAACCTGTTTGCTATCGAGGACCAAATTGATTCAGCAAATTATGCGGACGTCCAGCATTGTCTTTTGGGAGTTTGCTGTATAGCCAGGACCGAACCGTAACGTAGGACAGTATATTCACATTTCGTTGGTCATACACTGTACACTGTACATTTATTTAGCATGTTGTTCTCTATTGTATTTTTATATTCAATTGCCTTTCAAGATGACATATCTGTTCTATGTGTTGGATTTTATCAAGTAAATTTCCCCTTGTGCGACTTATACTCAGGTGCGACTTGTAGTCTGAAAAATACGGTATATAGCAAATTAAATGTGTTAATGAAAAGCAATAATAACAACACTTCCTTTTCATGCCATTCATTAATGCTAACATATTAATTCACCATAACATTACAACATTGAAGATGACCCATTTTTAGACTGTAAACAACATATTTGTTAAGGTTCTGGGGTAACTGGAGACTTAAGCGCAGAGAGACCGGAGACAAACTGGTATTGGTAACAAGAGTTTATCGACGATTAGAGGGAGTGGCAGATCGTGTCCAAAGAATCTGGTTGCCAGTTTGGTGATAGAGCAGGTGAACTGGCAGGTGAGCAGTACAGGATGTAGGGAGAAAAAAAAAAAAGCTGAAGTCACAAACTTGTGTAGTTGAGTTGTTGATCTGGCAATGTGAGGCAAAGGACTGGTTTGAGTAAGCTGCTGACATCTGGTCCCAGGCTCACCCATCTGTCAAATCCTGCAATCAAGGCAGTGATACACATACAGAAACTAGGGCTGTCAAAATTATCGCGTTAACGCGCGGTAATTAATTTTCAAAATTAATCACGTTAAAATATTTGAAGCAATTAACGCACATGTCCCGCTCAGACAGTATTCTGCCTTTTGGTAAGTTTTACAGCAAGGTTTTTTGTGCTGTCTAACAGCGAACTCTTGTGGTCGCTTTGCGACATGGTTTATTGCTTTCTTGCCAGTTCAATATGGCTGCACGACGTCTCGGGCTGACGCCTACGTTGTAATGTTGTGCTTATAGGATCCTTGGACAAGATTTGTCCGTAAGTATGGTTGTTGTAAAGAATGTACATATTATGTTAGTAAGCGAAATGTTCTATTTTTTGTATGAGACGCTTTTGTTTATGTTTAGTGAACCTGTATAGTGTGCTAAGCTAACGTTGTTGCTAATGCAATGGTTGTGTACTTTTTTTTTGCAGTTTCACTACGGTCTAAAGAGGACAATGGTTTGAGGCCATTTTATTAATAAATCAGATGAAAAAGGAAGAAGTCTGATTATTAAGGCGTCGTTCACTAGCTGTCTAGCTTTGGAAAAAGTAGACGCTTCGGAGTGAGGACAGCATAGACAGATTTAAATGACAGTAGAGTGAAATGCCCACTACAGTCCTTATGTACCGTATGTTGAATGTATATATGTATATATCCATCTTGTGTCTTATCTTTCCATTCCAACAAATTATTTTACAGAATATATATATATAATTTACAGAAAAATATGGCATATTTTATAGATGGTTTGAATTGCGATTAATTATGATTAATTAATTTTTAAGCTGTAATTAACTCGATTAAAAATTTTAATCGTTTGACAGCCCTAACAGAAACACAAGGAGGAGGAGCGGAGCCCAGGGAGCAGGGGCCCTAACAGTATTCCAACATTGAAACATTTACAGCAATACAGAGTAAATGCTTTCTCCCTCCACATCTTACTCTGTAACAAATTTTGAATTACTTAAAATGAAAGATCACTTAGATACACTGGACAATTTCTTAACGTTCAATGGAATAACTTGTTTAACAGTCAAGAAGTGACTTCAAAACTGAATAAATCACTTACCATAAAAATTTGCAGTCCGCCCAGATGCTGTGTCCCGACTCCTGAGTGTTCTCCAATTTCGTGTCGCAGCGCGGATGCCTTTCTTCAGGGTTTGCGCTGTTGTGACGTCACACGTAACTGTTAAATTTCAGATTTTGAGCGCATCCGATTTGCACGGTCCACACCGGAACAATGCATAATCCATCATCTTGACTGTCAGATTAATGATTCAGGCCACATCTGGCGCACTGACATTCAGCGAGTGTGATTGCTATTTGAATTGCGGGAAATGCGTCAAATTTGGTGAAAACACATTGTTGTAGTTCTGCATTGCCTAAAATATCAACCAAAAGACCCCTTGCTCACCTTTACTGCATCTTCCTTTTGAAACACTTTTCCCATACATGTGCATTGTACAGCCTCTTGGTTTTTTTGGCCAAGTGTTTCCAATATTCGGTGTTCGGTTTAAGCCAAGAATTTTGCTTTCAATACATCCCTATTTAAAACCAAACTTTTGACCCCACTTCCCACCTTCAACATGGGTCACATGATCAACATGCAGTCTACAGTTTACTTTGCTATTCTTGCATAGTCTAGAGCAGGGGTCAGCAACCCTGGTCCTCGAGTGCCACTATCCAGCTTGTTTTCCATCTCTCCCTCCTTTGACACACCTGAATCAAATGATCAGCTCATCAGCAAGCTCTGCAGGAGCCTGATAACGATCATGATTATTTGATCCAGATGTGTTAAAGGAGGGAAGCATGGAAAACAAGCTGGATAGTGGCACTCGAGGACCAGGGTTGCTGACCCCTGGTCTAGAGTACCTGACAAAAGTCTGGTCGCTTGCATACACATGGACCTAAAGTGTCCCTCTAATATATTTGTAATTAGGGTTGTTCCGATCATGTTTTTTTTTGGTCCCGATCCGATCCCGATTGTTTTAGTTTGAGTATCTGCGGATCCCGATATTTCCCGATCCGATTGCTTTTTTTTTTTTGCTCCCGATTCAATTCCAATCATTCCCGATAATTTTTCCCGATCATATACATTTTGGCAACGTATTAAGAAAAAAATGAATAAAACTCGGACGAATATATACATTCAACATACAGTACATAAGTTCTGTATTTGTTTATTATGACAATAAATCCTCAAGATGGCATTTACATTATTAACGTTCTTTCTGTGAGAGGGATCCACGGATAGAAAGACTTGTAATTCTTAAAGGATAAATGTGACTTTGTATATTGTGACTAAATATTGCCATCTAGTGTATTTGTTGAGCTTTCAGTAAATGATACTGTAGCCATTTAACTGTTCTGCCCAAATACATGATGGGAAGTGCAACCATGACTGTGCGTAGTGACACCAATTGATATATCTTCTCTGCATTGAGAAATAACATATGGTGTAAAGGAAAAGATCAACTACTCCCTTTCTTCCCCACATTGCTTCCCACGACATTTTTAATTGTTGAGAGGGGGATTTTAAGGCTTTAGCCAGTTAAATAAATGCTCCAAAGTCTGCCTAAATTCACTTTACTCACCTTACACTGCCTTTTAGCTCTATGTATAGGTAAAATGGCGCCTTTATAGATTGAACGCGACAATGCGTGAGTGGGTCATGCAGCGCATGCGTTAATTGCATTAAATATTTTAACGTGATTAATTTTTTTAAAAATTAATTACCGCCGTTAACACTATAAATTTGAAAGTCCTACTTTAAGCCAAAACTAAAGATTCTGGATGAGTGTAAGACATTTTGTCTGTACCGTGAAATACAATTAGAAAACTATTTAATTAAAAAATATATATATATTAAAAGAAGGCATGTCCGATATTTTTTTGCCGATTCCGATACTTTGAAAATGACGTGATCGGACCCGATCGATCAGCACATCTTTATTTGTAATCATTATTTTCTTACAGGAAATGAATCATTTTAATCCCAACCGGTTTTGGAATAACATTTCGGTGCTAAACAAAACTGTGTTCTGATGTTTACAGCTTGGTAAAGCCCTTTGAGTCAATTTTTCCAAAGACATAAATCTTGTCGCCTTGTCAAATGATGCACACAATCCCAGATTAGAGCTTCACCTGTTACCAATAATGGATCAATTAACTCTCAGGTGTGTATAAAAAGAAACCCCATTGCACTAGACTGCCACATCAACTGCAACCTGACCTCTGAAAAGATGCCAAAGATTCCTCCTGAGACCAAAGTGTTCATTATCAAAAGCCTTAAGACCAGACCCACTGCAGATGTGGCAGACATCTTCAATGTGTCTCAGCGTCAGGTACAGTGGATAAAATTTTTTTTTAAAAAAAGATATCAACAGACTGGAGACGTTTTTGACAAGCCCAGGTCAGGCAGACCCCGCAAGACAACTGCTCGGGAGGACCGGTTGTTGGCTGGAAAATCCAAAACCAGCCCTTTTTCCACTGCAGCAGAGCTCCACGAGACCTGGTCACCTGAATTCCCTGTGTCAACCAGAACAGTCTGTCAAATTCTGTCTAGAAATGGCCTCCATGGTCGAATCAGTGCCCAGAAACCAGCACTAAACAAAAGACAATTAAAAACCATGTGGCATTTGCCAATGCCCACAGCCTGTCAAAAGGATGGATGCTGGAAAAGTGGCAAAAGGTGAATTTTTCAGATGAATCTTCCATTGAATTACACCACAGTTGCCGCAAATATTGCAGGAGACCTACTGGAGCCCGCATGGATCTGAGATTCACTCAGAAAACAGTGAAGTTTGGTGGTGGCAAAATCATGGTCTGGGGTTACATACAGAATGGGGGTGTGCGAGAGATCTGCAGGGTGGAAGGCAACATAAATACAGTGGTACCTCTACATACGAAGTTAATCCGTTCCAGGACCTTGTTTGTAAGTCGAAATGGTCGTATGTCGAGCAGGATTTTCCCATAGGAATACATTATAATTCCATTAATTCGTTCCACAGCCCAAAAAACCTTCACTAAATCCTTAAAAAATACTGCTGGTACTATTACAAATGACAATTACACATAGCAAAACAAATAAATTAAAAATAAAAATCGGAATAATAATAATAATAATTCCTGTATTAATGTAACGAATCGGGTTCTAATGTGGCGGACGTTTTTTGCTGACCCTGAACGAACCGCGGGGCTGACGTGCCAGAGACAGACCGGTGAGCTTGAGTTTCACTTTCACTTTGAATGTTTTCTTGAGAACACCGTCAATTGCGGCAGACAGAAGGTGTTTTTGTTTTGAATAAGTTGTGAAATAAATGATAAAAACGTGGCGAAGTTGGCGATTTCTCTGGAGATGTTACCACAATAAGAATTGTCAGCTTAACTTATAAAGACTGGCGAACGATGGTCGGAGGAGGACCGTGGAGATGTATTGTTGAGCCATTTCACGGATGCCCACCCTACGCTCATATTTTTCTGTCATTTGCATCTTCATTTAGAAGGTAAGCGTCAACTTTTTCCTTGTTTCACCACCTGTACCAACCTTTTCTGAAACCAGTGTTGATTTGTCACACAAGAAAATCCGCCGTGCATTCGTCTGCGGTGCTGCCATTGTCGTCGTATTTCGAGCATGCCGTCGGATGTAGAAACAAATGGCGAGTCAAATTTTACGTCGGATGTCGAAAAGTTCGTGTGTCGAAGCGATCGTATGTAGAGGTACCACTGTAGTCTGAAATATCAACAAATCTTAGCTGCCTCTTACATTCCTAACCATAAAAAGGGACAAATTCTGCAGCAGGATGGAGCTCCATCGCATACTTTAATCTCTACCTCAAGGTTCCTCAAGGCAAAGAAGATCAAGATCCTCCAGGATCCTCCAGATTTTTGTTAAAGCTGGATTTTCTACAGAAAAGGTATTGTTTACAACTTTTTCAGATTATATGTACAGTAAGAATTGAAAAGACAGCGATTATTTTGTTCAAGGATGAATCGCTAATAGTGTTACACCGATACCATTTTCTGGCCCCGATACCTGGCTGTTCAGTAAATATATATATATGCTGGATATACACAGTCCCTGACAAAAGTCTTGTCGCTTATCCATTTTGGAGAAACAATTGCAAGTAACCTGACTTTTAATTGGGACATAAATAGTCTGAAATATCAACAAATCTTAGCTGCCTGTTACATTCCTAACCATAAAAAGGGACAAATTCTGCTAGCAGGATGGTGCTCCATCACATACTTCAATCAAGATCCTCCAGGACTGGCCAGCCCAGTCACCAGACATGAACATCATTGAGCATGTCTGGGGTAGGATGAAAGAGGAAGCATGGAAGACGAAACCCAAGAATGTTGAGGAACTTTGGGAGGCATCTAAGACTGCTTTCTTTGATGTTCCTGATGACTTGATCAATAAATTGTATGAATCCTTGCCGAAGCCCATGGAAGTCATACAAAATATTCAATTTTGATTTCACAGCACCACTACTTAATTCGCTTATGTTATTTAACATATTTTTGTATTAGAAGTACATTTTTTGTTCAATTTTCACTCTACTTTCTGTCAGCGACAAAACTTTTGTCTTGCCAAAATTTGACTTTATGACTTCATTAAATGATAAATCTTTTTTCAGTGAAACAAATATATTTTTGTACATTCAACATAATTTGGGAGGGTCTTAGCTTTCATATGAGCCATTTCTGAAACCCAATGAATCATTAAAAGTCAGGTCATTAGTAGGGCTGTCAAAATTATCGCGTTAACGGGCGGTAACTAAGTTTTTAAATTAATCACGTGAAAATATTTGACGCATTTAACGCACATGCCCCACTCAAACAGATTAAAATGACAGCACAGTGTAATGTCCACTTGTTACTTGTGTGTTTTGGTGTTTTTTTCGACCTTTGCTGGCGCTTGGGTGCAACTGATTTTATGGGTTTCAGCACCACATGAGCATTGTGTGTAATTATTGACATCAACAATAGCGAGCTACTAGTTTATTTTTGATTGAAGTTTATTAACACGAAAACATCAAGAGGGGTTTTAATATAGAATTTCTATAAATCGTGCTAACATTTATCTTTTAAGAACTACAGGTCTTTCTATCCATGGATCGTTTTAACAGAACGTTAATCATGTTAATGCCATCTTGTTGATTTATTGTTATAATAAACAAATACAGTACTTATGTACCATATGTTGAATGTATATATCCGTCTTGTGTCTTATCTTTCCATTCCAATAATAATTTACAGAAAAATATGGGATATTTTAGAGATGGTTTGAATTGCGATTAATAACGATTAATTAATTTTTAAGCTGTAATTAACTCGATTAAAAATTTTAATCGTTTGACAGCCCTAGTTATTGGCAATTGTTTCTACAAAATGGATAAGCGACATGACTTTTGTCAGGGACTGTACAAGTATACAATGAAAGGAGAATTAGATTTTTATTTTAGGAAGCAAAAGTGGAGCTGCCAAGTGCCCTTGAACTGACTTCCTCCCCAGCCTCCATTTCTGATATCCACTCTAATACAGAAGTTGGCTGTCGCATCATCACCCGCCATTAAGTCATCGCATGTGCCTGACACTGGGGCGATGTGTGCGCTCTGGCCCACTCCCAGCCCTGAGCCTTTATCACCATACAACCTCTCAGTGACAGACAGGACTGATCTCCCCTGCAGCCACCCTCCACCGTGCCAGTAAAAGGACAGCAGTGGAAAAGGCCCCCCAGGGGCCACTGAGGATGGACTCATGAATCAAACATACGCCTAAAGCTTGCTTCTTATCACCCAGGTCAGGCCAAGCATTAATATGCCATGGCTCCAGGGAGCTACCTACTGTGACCTCCCCCAGTTTCCCTGAACAGTAGGGCACTGTCCTCGGGTGCCAAAGAGGGCCTGCCTCCAACATGATCACGTCACATTATGTCCACACAGTGAGAGACGGTGCTGCCAATAACGAATTAGAAGCGACGCAAACAACAACTTTAAAATAAAATTACATTTACATTAGGGCTGTCAAAATTATCGCGTTAACGGGCGTTAATTAATTTTTTAAATTAATCACGTTAAAATATTTGACGCAATTAACGCAGATGCCCCGCTCAGACAGATTTAAATGACAGTACAGTGAAAAGCTCACTTGTTGTGTTTTATGGAGTTTTGCCACCCTCTGCTGGCGCTTGAGTGCGACTGATTTTATAGGCTTCAGCACCCATGAGCATTGTGTAAGTAATTATTGACATCAACAATGGCGGGCTACTAGTTTATTTTTTGATTGAAAATTTTACAAATTTTATTAAAACGAAAACATTAAGAGGGGTTTTAATATAAAATTTCTATAACTTGTACTAACATTTTTATTTTAAGAACTACAAGTCCCTCTATCCATGGATCGCTTTAACAGAATGTTAATAATGTTAATGCCATCTTGTTGATTTATTGTTATAATAAGCAAATACAGTCCTTATGTACCATATGTTGAATGTATATATTCGTCTTGTGTCTTATCTTTCCATTCCAACAATAATTTACAGAAAAATATGGCATATTTTATAGATGGTTTGAATTGCGATTAATTATGATTAATTACGATTAATTAATTTTTAAGCTGTAATTAACTCCATTAAAAATTTTAATCGTTTGACAGCCCTAATTTATATTAGGGCTGTCAAATTTATCGCGTTAACAGGTGGTAGTTAATTTTTAAAATTAATCACGTTAAAATATTTGACGCAATTAACACATGCATGAATGACCCGTTCATGCACTGCCTCAAACAGTTTACAATGACGCCGTTTTAGCACATTGAGAGCGAAAAGGCAGAGAAATGCGAGTGGACACAGGTGTTCATTGGACCGCGCCTTTTATTGGGTAAAGCTTTGGCAACTCTTTCACAACAAATACCTATAAGTATTGTGGCGAACGTCGTGGGGAAGAATGACAGGATACGATCTTTTTCTTAACACGCTTAGTTGAACGCACCGCAGATCATACTGTATACCACTTGCAGCCATCATTGACAGTCATGGTTGCCCAACTTCCCATCATGCAATTGGACGTAAAAGTTAAGCTGCTACAGTGTTATCTAGTAATAGCACAACAAAAATAATATACCTATCTCTCGTGGGAGATGATCTTTTTCTAAACATGCTGAATTGAACACAACTCAGAACATACTGTATACCATTTGCAGCCACCACTGACAGTCATGATTGCCCAACTTCCCATCATGCATTTGGGCGGAACAGTTAAGTCGCTACAGTATCATTTAGTGAAAGCACAACAAAAATAATACTCCTATCTCTCAAAAAAATAATGTTCACAAAAAGAAAAGCGCTCAATGCAAAGAGAACTGGCATTCCCAATCAAAAAAGCTATGCGAAATACACATAAAACTTACCCAGACTTTGCCTTGGCTAGATCTCTAATTAATTACCAAACTCACCATTGACACCTTGTGGTGTATTTCAATCACTACCTTACGTAGTTGAAAACACTGTGGAAGAAGGGCAGGGAGCCCATGTGACGTCCCGCTTGGTGACATCACATGGCGGCTATTGGTTTATTTTTTGACTGAAAATTTTGCAAATTTTATTAAAGCAAAAACATTAAGAGGGGTTTTAGTATAAAATTACTATAACTTGTACTCAAATTTATCTTTCAAGACCTGCAAGTCTTTCTATCCGTGGATCCCTTTAACAGAAAGAATGTTAATCATGTTAATGCCATCTTGTGGCTTTATTGTTAAAATAAACAAATACAGTACTTATGTTCAGTATGTTGAATGTTTATGTCCATCTTGTGTCTTATCTTTCCATTCCAACAATAATTTACAGAAAAATATGACATATTTTAGAGATGGTTTGAATTGCGATTAATTACGATTAATTCATTTTTAAGCTGTGATTAACTCAATTGAAATTTTTAATCGTTTGACAGCCCTAGGAAAAATACTTAGATAAAAGGAATATCCTTTAAAAATATTGGAGAAGAGAGACAAAAACAATGATGACATTTTGCTGCTCTCTGTCGCATTTTCCTCGCTCTGAATCTTTCCAATTGGGCTAAATTCTAAATCAGCTGAAATCGTTACTCTGCCGATGTCATCACGCAGATGGAGGCGCTAGGCACTTTAATGACAGGCGGATTAAAATACTAATTTCTTGTCATATGTGCTTTGCCAAATTGTTGTACAGTGAGGCATATAAGTATTTAGTCAACCATTAATTGTGCAAGTTCTCCCACTGGAAAATATTAGAAAGGCCGGTAATCGTCAACATGGGTAAACCCCAACCATGAGAGACAGAATGTGGGGAAAAAAACAGATAATCACATTGTTTGATTTTTAAAGAATTTATTTGCAAATCATGGTGGAAAATAAGTATTTGGTCTATACCAAAAGTTTATCTCAATACTTTATTATGTACCCTTTGTTGGCAATAACGGAGGCCAAACGTTTTCTGTAACTCTTCACAAGCTTTTCCACATACTCTTGCTGGTATTTTGGCCCATTCCTCCATGCAGCTCTCCTCTAGAGCAGTGATGTTGTGGGGCTGTCGTTGGGCAACACGGACTTTCAACTCCTTCCTCACCCCGTGGGGTCAAAATGACAACAAGAACGGGGAGCAAAAATCCCAGAACCACACGGGGGGACCTAGTGAATGACCTACAGAGTGCTGGGACCACAGTAACATATTGCGCCGCCAGGGACTCAAATCCTGCACTGCCAGACATGTCCCCCTGCTGAAGAAAGTACACGTCCAGGCCCGTCTGCGGTTGGCTAGAGAGCATTTGGATGATCCAGAAAAGGAATGGAAGAATGTGTTATGGTCAGATGAAACCAAAATAGAACTTTTTGGAAGAAACACAGGTTCTCTTGTTTGGAGGAAAAAGAATACCGAATTGCACCATACCCACTGTGAAGCATGGGGGTGGAAACATCATGCTTTGGGGCTGTTTTTCTGCAAAGGGACCAGGACGACTGATCTGTGTAAAGGAAAGAATGAATGGGGCCATGTATCGAGAGATTTTGAGTGAAAATCTCCTTCCATCAGCAAGGGCATTGAAGATGAGACGTGGCTGGGTCTTTCAGCATGACAATGATTCAAAACACACAGCCAGGGCAACAAAGGAGTGGCTTCGTAAGAAGCATTTCAAGGTCCTGGAGTGGCCTAGCCAGTCTCCGGATCTTAACCTCATAAAAAATCTGTGGAGGGAGTTGAAAGTCCGTGTTGAACAACGACAGCCCCAAAACATCACCGCTCTAGAGGAGATCTGCATGGAGGAATGGGCCAAAATACCCGCAACAGTGTGTGAAAAGCTTGTGAAGAGTTACAGAAAATGTTTGGCCTCCGTTATTGCCAACAAAGGGTAGATAACAAAGTATTGAGATGAACTTTTGGAACAGACCAAATACTTATTTTCCACCATGATTTGCAAATAAATTATTTAAAAATCAAACAATGTGATTTTCTGTTGTTTTTTTTTTAACCATGTTGACAATTACAGGCCTCGCTAATATTCTCAAGTGGGAGCACTTGCACAATTAATGGTTGACTAAATACTTATTTGCCCCACTGACTATAGTCGAATTGTCTCAAAATATGATTTTTATTCACATGATGCCATTTAATATTTTTTTATGCTGTCACAGGCACTTTAAGAACTGCGGTCTGAACCTAGCCATAGTCTCTCTAGCGTGTCCTGGGTCGTACCCGGGGGCTCCCGCCAGTGGGACATGTCCGGAACACCTCTCCAGTTTTTGATTTTTGATAAACTGTAATATTCATAAGACACATAAAAATAGCATTGAAAAAAATCGGAAAAGTAATCATGTTAATTCAATATTATAGTACTTGGATTACATTACTAACTACTTTTTTTTATTTTTATAAGAGGTATAAATAGCTGTGTCGGAATACCATATTTTTAATGAGACCCCTGCTGAGCCTGCTTGTCTTTCTCATCAACGTTGAATGCCATCTTCTTAAAGAAACTCCTAGATCTCCTATCAAACAGTGACGGGGTGACACACAAACAAACAACGGCACGAAGATAAAACATAACCACTTTGAAGAGGGGGTACAAGTTGCAGCAATGGAGCATGAAGAATCAAATAGACTACAAAAAAGGAGGAGGGATGGAAAAACTAGATTCTTTGATGCAATGCTGGACCGCGTGAGTAAAATCGACTGTGTACAGGCTCTTCCCAAAACACCACCAATCTTCATTGGCCAGACGGGGTGTGATATATGTGACTGTCTTCTAGCGTAAATTAGGCAGTCCAGAACGCTGCGTGCTAAAGCATGACGGCTGCCGGACAGTGCACTAACTCAGCCGGCCCGGTGCCACGCACAGCAGCTTCTCTGTGCTGTGCCGTGCCATAAATCACCAGCTGGGGGAAATGAATCGCTGTCCGTCTGAGCTGGACGCACCAGCTGGCACCGCCATCACCTGGCCAGCAGGAGCCCACGTCCACGCCGGAGCAGAGTGAAATCAAGAAAAATGAGCCATGGAGGCAGACGGAGCCATTGCCCCGCACTCTCTCATTAGTCTCCTCTGGGCTTCTTCCTCACTGAGCTCGTCTGAAGTGAAAGGGCACACAAAATATATTTCAGAGTGTCACCTAGGGGGAGAAAAAAAGGGGAAAAATGATCACCCCCGGTTTCCTCACAAATCTATGTAGCACCATGCTGGCAGACAGCATTAGCGTTTCTATAGCCAGAACTCCGGGAGGCAACTGGATGGACTGCAGCTCAGGGAAAAGGCCGAGTTACTACGTTGTGTTATTTAATGGAGTTACAGTACAACTGTGATGTGAACAAAGGTATCCAGATACACACATTTTAATTGGTTAATTAATCATAGCTCATGTAATCAAGGGCGTAGGTTTGGTCTCAATATTGGTAGGGATGATATAACAGCATACAGTGGTATGAAAAAGTATCTGAGCCTTTTGGAATTTCTCACATTTCTGCATAAAATCACCATCAAATGGAATCTGATCTTTGTCAAAATCACACAGATGGAAAAACAGTGTCTGCTCATAGACATCAAGATACTTGACTGGTGAGCTGAACATTCTCTGCGCCACGCCTGCCTGTAGTGTGACTCAGCGTCATTTATTAGATATTGGTGGATGTGAAACTCTCACACATGCTTTTGAGCACAATGTCGGATCTACAGTGGGGCAAATAAGTATTTAGTCAACCACCAATTGTGCAATTTCTCCTACTTGAAAGGATTGAAAGAGAGGCCTGTAATTGTCAACATGGGTAAACCTCAACCATGACAGACAGAATGTGGAAAAAATAAAAACAGAAAATCACATTGTTTAATTTTTAAAGAATTTATTTCCAAATTAGAGTGGAAAATAAGTATTTGGTCACCTACAAACAAGCAAGATTTCTGGCTGTCAAAGAAGTCTAACTTCTTCTAACGAGGTCTAACGAGGCTCCACTCATTATCTGTATTATTGGCACCTGTTTTAACTCATTATTGGTATAAAAGACACCTGTCCACAAGCTCAGTCAGTCACACTCCGAACTCCACTATGGCCAAGACCAAAGAGCTGTCGAAGGACACCAGAGACAAAATTGTAGACCTGCACCAGACTGGGAAGACTGAGTCTGCAATAGGTAAAACACTTGGTGTAAAGAAATCGACTGTGGGAGCAAATATTAGAAAACGGAAGACATACAAGACCACTGGTAATCTCCCTCGATCTGGGGCTCCATGCAAGATCTCGCCACGTGGCGTCAAAATGATAACAAGAACAGTGAGAAAAATCCCAGAACCACACGGGGGCACCTAGTGAATGACCTACAGAGAACTGGGACCACAGTAACAAAGGCAGATCAGTAACACAATGCCAGGGACTCAAATCCTGCACCGCCAGACGTGTCCCCCTGCTGAAGAAAGTGCACGTCCAGGCCCGTCTGCAGTTCGCTAGAGAGCATTTGGATGATCCAGAAGAGGACTGGGAGAATGTGTTATGGTCAGATGAAACCAAAATAGAACTTTTTGGTAGTAACACAGATTCACGTGTTTGGAGGAGAAAGAATACTGAATTGCATCCGAAGAACACCATGCCCACTGTGAAGCATGGGGGTGGAAACATCATGCTTTGGGGCTGTTTTTCTGCAAAGGGACCAGGACGACTGATCCATGTAAAGGAAAGAATGAATGGGGCCATGTAGCGAGAAATTTTGAGTGAAAATCTCCTTCCGTCAGCAAGGGCATTGAAGATGAGACGTGGCTGGGTCTTTCAGCATGACAATGATCCCAAACACACAGCTTCGTAGGAAGCATTTCAAGGTCCTGGAGTGGCCTAGCCAGTCTCCAGATCTCAACCTCATAGAAAATCTGTGGAGGGAGTTGAAAATCCGTGTTGCCCAACGATAGCCCCAAAACATCACTGCTCTAGAGGAGATCTACATGGAGGAATGGGCCAAAATACCAGCAACTGTGTGTAAAAAGCTTGTGAAGAGTTACAGAAAATGTTTGGCCTCCGTTATTGCCAACAAAGGGTACATAACAAAGTATTGAGATTAACTTTTGGTATTGACCAACTACTTATTTTCCACCATGATTTGCAAATAAATTCTTTAAAAATCAAACAATGTGATAATGTTATAAATTGGTGGGGACAATTTGAGCATCCTTGAAAATTTGGTAGTGTTATGTCCCTACCGTCCCTATGCAAACCTGCACCATTGTCCGAATGGCCTTTTCTGCATTCCACTACACAAAACAATGCCCGAAAAGGCTCTTTCATTTCCATTGGTGTGACACTTTTTGTCCAACCATTTTATTTTTACTAAAAAGTAATAACCTAAACCAATTGAGGATTCTCCTCTACATCCTGAAGCCGTATTCAAAAAAGGTGTTGTTGAAAAGATTTATGATTTTCAATAATGCAGAGTTGCTGGTGGAGAGGCCACTTATATGCTGACCGCCGCGATTATGAGTAGATGCGTGGGTGTCCGAACTGAGGCACTCATCAAGAAAATGGCTTGAAATTACATCAATACAGCAATATGAAAAATCACAGAACTCTGAAATACTATGTGTTTTATCTGCTATTGTGGACAAAGGACTGCTATTTACACCCATTAGTCTGAACTGTGCATCAAAAACATTTTTGGGTTTAATCTTCCCTGGCCCATTAGAGAGCTACTTTCAGAAGAAAGCTATACATTATGCAGTGCCACACTGCATAAGCAAGTAACGCTCTGTGCATTGGGTCCCTAAAGGGCACCACAACAAACGATCTAATTTGCTTTAAAGGGAACCTCTGACTTAAAGACTCGTAGACTTTAATAAGCCACAATTGTTCTCTTTTATTAAAATATGGTATTAGAAACACATACATATTGCCATTGATTTAAAAATCTATAATATTTAGTACATGTTTTGACCTACGGAGGGCACCATGTTTTATGCTCGCAATGGATGCTTGGGGTGATAATGTAGTTGGCCTGGAGTGGGAGAATAGCTGTGCGAGCTAGCAAGCGAAGCTAGTATGACGACTGGCATGATTTTGTCACATTCTGCTGCTGGTCAGATCGTTTTGTTACAGAGCTGTGGGATGGGGTCCGAATGTCGTACCTGCATTCAATTCCAGCTCATCAGCAGTGTCTTTAAAACGATCCTAGGCAGGTTGCCGAGATACTGACTTGCTGCCATTGGACAGTTTGTATTCTCGATCCCTTCGTTGCTTGACTTGTTTTTTTTACGCGGCGAGACGTCCAATACATGCGCACATTGGATGAAAGCAGCGAGTATTTACGATTTGTGTTTTTATTGAGTCTTTTATTACCTTTTCATTGCCTCAAAATGCTTTTTGCATGTGTTTCCCTCTCATAATTTGAAGCATTATGTTCTCTTGTGGTAGCTTTAAAGCAGATTGTTGACCTGTTGACCAATTTCGTCACGTAGCATATTTAGACCACCCTTATTTGATATTACTACGTTTAAGAATTTTCATAAGGCATCTTTAATATGTTGTGCCTGTATCCATCTAGACAAAACAAGCTGAAAGCGCACGGTACTACCTTGGATGTCAAATTCGCCTCTTGTAGGACATTTTGCTGGTATAGCACATTTTGGCAGAACACTGGTTTTGTCCTACTCTCGTCTCGTCTGATCCCGTCTTTCCTTTTCATTTTGCTTTTGCTGCTCGTTTTGCGAAATATCGACAGTTCTGTCCTGCTCCTTAATGTTCCTCTGGGGTTCAAATTGAAAGGGCTGAACAGATGACATGTTTATGTCGCTAGTCATACTGTGGAAGCCCGATGGCATAGTCCAGTGATGTCAACGCCCTGCTACATCAACAACAATGGCGACCTACTAGTTAAACTTTACAAATTTTATATGAACAAAAACATCAGGAGGGGCTTCAATATCAAAATTATTTGAACTCATACTAATGTTTATCTTTTAAGACAACTTTCTATCCATGGTTTCGTTTAAAGAAGCTTATGTATCATGTACACAGTTTCTCAAATAGCCGGCTTTATCATTTTTGGATTATGAAGATGAGTCTATTTCCTTTAGTACTCATAGCACCCCTGGCGATTGCTCAGTGATGGCCACATTTGTATCATATATTGTTGCCAAAGACAATAATTAAAGAACTGTAATATTTGTAATACTTAAAATGTCGTTACATGTAAAAGGTATACAGTCCCTGAAAGTCTTGTCGCTTATCCATTTTGTAGAAACAATTGCTAATAACCTGACTTATAGTTGTTCAATTAGTTTCAGAAATGGCTCATATGAAAGCTAAGAGCCTCCCAAATGATGTTAAATGTACAAAAATATATTTGTTTCACTGAAAAAAGATTTATCATTTAATGAAGACATAAACGTCAAGTTTTGGCAAGACAAAAGTTTTGTCGTAGTGTGAAAATTGAACAAAAAATGTACTTCAAATACAAAAATATGTTACATAACATAAGCGAATTAAGTAGTGGTGCTGTGAGATTCAAATTTAATATTTTGTATGACTTCCATGGGCTTGAAGGACTGCATGCATGCGGTTTGGCAAGGATTCATAGAAATCATCAGGAACATCAAAGAAAGCAGTCTTGCATACCTCCCAGAGTTCATCAACATTCTTGGGTTTCGTCTTCCATGCTTCCTCTTTCATCCTACCCAGACATGCTCAATGATGTTCATGTCTAGTGACTGGGCTGGCCAGTCCTGGAGGATCTTGATCTTCTTTGCCTTGAGGAACTTTGAGGTAGACATTGAAGTACAGTCCCTGACAAAAGTCTTTACGCTTATCCATTTTGTAGAAACAATTGCTAATAACCTGACTTTTAATTATTCAATTGGTTTCAGAAATGGCTCATATGAAAGCTAAGACCCTCCCAAATGATGTTGAATGTACAAAAATATATTTGTTTCACTGAAAAAAGATTTATTACTTAATGAAGACATAATGGTCAAATTTTGGCAAGACAAAAGTTTTGTTGCCTACAGAAAGTAGTGTGAAAATTTAACAAAAAATAGACTTCAAATACAAAAATATGTTACATAACATAAACGAATTAAGTAGTGGTGCTGTGAGATCCAAATGTAATATTTTGTATGACTTCCATGGGCTTGAAGGACTGCATCCATGCACTTCGGCAAGGATTCATACATTTTATTGATGAAGTCGTCAGGAACATCAAAAAAAAGCAGCCTTGCATGCCTCCCAGAGTTCAGGGTTTCGTCTTCATCCTGTTCATGTCGGGTGACTGGGCTGCCCAGTCCTGGAGGATCTTGATCTTCTTTGCCTTGAGGAACTTTGAGGTAGAGACTGAAGTATGCGATGGAGCACCATCCTGCTACTGAATTTGTCCCTTTTTATGGTTAGGAATACTCGCGGCAGCTAAGATTTGTTGATATTTCAGACTATTTATGTTGCCTTCCACCCTGCAAATCTCTCGCACGCCCCTATACTGGATGTCACCCCAGATCATGATTTTCCCACTACCAATCTTCACTGTTTTCTGAGTGAATCTCGGATCCATGCAGGCTCCAGTAGGTCTCCTGCAATATGGTGGCGACTGTTGTGTAATTCAATGGAAGATTCATCTGAAAAATCCATCTTTTGCCACAAAACAGTGAAGTTTTGGTGGTGGCAAAATCATGGTCTGGGGTTACATCCAGTATGGGGGTGTGCGAGAGTTTTGCAGAGTGGAAGGTAACATAAATAGTCTAAAATATAAACAAATTTTAGCTGCCTCTTACATTCCTAAACATAAAAAGGGACAAATTCTGCAGCAGGATGGTGCTCCATCACATACTTCAATCTCTACCTCATAATTCCTCAAGGCAAAGATGATCAAGATCCTCCAGGACTGGCCAGCCCAGTCACCAGACATGGACAGGATGAAAGAGGAAGCATGGAAGACGAAACCCAAGAATGTTGATGTACTCTGGGAGGCACGCAAAACTGCTTTCTTTGATGTTCCTGACGACTTCATCAATAAATTGTATGAATCCTTGCCGAACCGCATGGATGCAGTCCTTCAAGCCCATGAAAGTCATACAAAATATCAAATTTGTATCTCACAGCACCACTACGTAATTCGCTTATGTTGTGTAACATATTTTTTAGGGCTGTCAAAATTATCGCGTTAACGGGCGGTAATTAATTTTTTTGAATTGATCACGTTAAAATATTTGACGCAATTAACGCACAAATGCTCCGCTCAGACAGATTTAAATGACAGTACAGTGAAATGCTTGTTAATTGTGTTTATGGAGTTTTGCCGCCCTCTTCCGGCGCTTGGGTGCGACTGATTTTATAGGCTTCAGCACCCATGAGCATTGTGTAAGTAATTATTGACATCAACAATGGCGGGCTACTAGTTTATTTTTTGATTGAAAATTTTACAAATTTCATTAAAACGAAAACATTAAGAGGGGTTTTAATATAAAGTTTCTATAACTTGTACTAACATTTTTCTTTTAAGAACTACAAGTCTTTCTATCCATGGATCGCTTTAACAGAATGTTATTAATGTTAATGCCATCTTGTTGATTTATTGTTATAATAAATAAATACATTCCTTATGTACCGTATGTTGAATGTATATATCCATCTTGTGTCTTATCTTTCCATTCCAACAATAATTTACAGAAAAATATGGCATATTTTATAGATGGTTTGAATTGCGATTAATTGCGATTAATTACGATTAATTAATTTTTAAGCTGTAATTAACTCGATTAAAAATTTTAATCGTTTGAAAGCCCTAATATTTTTGTATTTGAAGTACATTTTTTATTGAATTTTCACACTACTTTCTGTAGGCGACAAAACTTTTGTCTTGCCAAAATTTGACCTTTATGTCTTCATTAAATGATAAATCTTTTTTTCAGTGAAACAAATATATTTTTGTACATTCAACAACATTTGTGGGGGTCTTAGCTTTCATAAGAGCCATTTCTGAGACCAATTGAATAATTAAAAGTCAGGTTGTTAGCAATTGTTTCTACCAAATGGATAAGCGACAAGACTTTTGTCAGGGATTGTATTACGGTAGTGTGTTTCATGCAGTGATTAACAAAAAAAGTTAAAATGTTCTTTGAGACTTAGTGTGTAACATTTGGGTGGGGGGTACCATTTGACTTTTCAGCTGAAGGCACTCAACGTGGTTGCAGCGGCCCTGACAGTATGCATGCTAAAACTGGGGCGTTATAAATGAACAGATGTAGGCGAGATTGACGGGAAATTTGAAGCTTGGGGATCCTCCATTTGATTGGCAAAGGCAATTTCCTGCCAACCCTCACAGCGGGTCTCACCTAATTTTATTGGTCCTGCGGCAGTGCCGCACAGGTCCATCACTGCCTCTGATGTGGAGGATTAGCTCGTCTCTCCTGTTCATGCGAACCCGCCTGCCACGGAGCTGTGATGAATAGCAGGAAGGAAGAGAAAATGCACTGCCGACCCATTAGATCGGGGGGATGGGGGGTGGCAAGGTGAGGTCCAGCCTGGCAGTTGGCCTCAGGCTCATATCTCACCTCGCTGTCCTTTCTCCTCCCCGTGGCTGTGACCCCCCGCAGATGTCCAGGTGTACGTTCACATATCAGCAGCACACCAATCAGTTGTCTGGTCATTCAGTAATAGACTACAGTATCACTTTGACATCTGCTTTGACAGGGAATCCAATTCCATCAGTGTGTCTCAAGGTCCCTGGATGAAGCAGATAGTGTCCACTGAATCCCCTCCATTTATATGAAAAGGGCATGTATAAAGGTCAGGTATTTTAAAAGAGATGCAGGTGATGTGGAGGTGGATAACAATCTACAGCTTATTGAAACCAGCCAACTGCCTATATTTCAGGGGAAAATGGCAAACGGCTCGTTTTAATCATACCTCCCAATGTTTACACACCTCATTCGCTTGTAATTTGTATCGATATTCGTACATCTTGGCCTCAGTTCTAATTACATGTTGGTGTTTTATTCCTGCCTTTAAATTAATGCAGTAATGTGAAGTAATTTCATAACATGCCAAATAGGGTCCAACAAATAAAGCATGAAAAAAATAATTTATATGTTGTATATTTGACAAAATAATCGCGACTCCGAAGTTCGAGCCTGAAAGGGGACGAACCCGGAAGTGATACGTCACACCGGGAACGCGATGGCACCTCCATACATGCGGCCGCCATACAAAGCCCTTCAAACAATGATTCAAACAGCGATATAATCGATAGATCGAGCGCAAGGGAGGAGATCCAAGTTTTTGAAGAGCTGGAGGAAGAAGAGGAGGTTGGAATTTTATGTTGGACCTAACATGTATTAGCCAGACGTTAATCAGGATGCAAACAATGTGCCTAGACTACCTGACATGGAATGGAGATAAGACCCGTCGAGATTACAAGATTGGTAAAATATAGGCTGTTATTATTTTCATGATTTGAAGATGCAGGCATTTGCACATAATTTTATGTTTTTGTCTATCTGATGACATTGTTAAAAAAAAGTAATAATCAATGTTCATTTTGGCAGATCCGGCAACTCTCATGCATATAAAATAATAATATAAAAACGTTGGGGGGAAAGAAGGAGATGAGTCGTTGATGGCTTTCTCCACTTTATTGTGGGAACAATAAGAAAACAAAATAATAGCGGACTGCCGCCACATTCTACCGCTAAGTTTTGCTTCTCGCTGATCTCCTCCTCGCCTCCTACTACTCCAGCGTCTCTTAAACGGATCGTGCATAGTGTCTTGTTAAGAGCTTTTTGTTTAAAAATGTATCGAACACACGACGTGCTGACAACTTTGTTTCTTTATTAACACATGGAGCTAACAGTAAGAACACAGCTCGGCACAGCTCTCAGCAGGAAGTGGCGTCTAATGGCGTGAGGAAATGTAGTTTTTTCACACAAGCAAACAGATTACAAAGCACCACTTCAGTGTTGTCCCGAGACTACATTTCCCATGATTCACTGCGTGACTTGAGCCGCTCGCTGATTCCCTGCGAGATTGACTCAATGCCAACACGCTCAATTGTCACCTGTCAGCGGCTCTCGCGAAACACAAACTAGAAGGCTGTCAAGCGATCACCGTGAAAGAACTCCGAACCGTACAAATGCAATGCAATGCTTGAAGCATGAAGGTGGAAATACATAATACAAATACAAAAAAATGCACCGAGAAGCAATGCAACAAACAATACTGTTCTATGGTGGACTTCCCTCGCACTTCCCGGTGTGACGTAATTTCCGAAGATTGCCGAAGAAAAGCATTTTCGTTGTCAAGGGCGTTGCTATGGGTTAAACAAAGAATCTGGAAGGGTTGCGTGAAAAAAAAATAACGAAAATATGCTTACAACTGTTTAGCCATTCATATTATTCAAAAACATGGTTGGCCAACCTTACTTCACATTACTGCTTTAAATTTGAATGTTAATACAGTATCAGCATTTGAATGAACAGTATTGTGCAGAAAAATGTGAATTCATATTCATTTTTAACTCATTCACTCCCAGCCATTTTCACCGGAGCAACCCCCTTCGCTCCCGGCCGTTTTACTGGATTTTGACTGATTTTGCAAGGCTCACAGAAAATTATGTTCTATTGCTATATAAACATGGAACCAAAAGAAAGATTAGACTCTCTTCTTTCAGCAGGAAAAAAAGTTAGCTCATATCTTTTTCCGTTCTTTAGAAATCTGTTAGGTTTTGTGTTGGTTTTCTCCTAGTGTGACTTGTCCCTGTGATTGCCCATTGATTTCACCTGTTGTGACTCCTAGTGTATCCTCCAATCTGCATCCTCCTGTGCTCACCTGTTCCTCGTTGTGTCGTTACCCCTTGTGTGTGTGTGTGTGTGTGTGTGTGTGTGTGTATATATAAGCTCCCAGTTTCTTTTCACTCCTTGTTGCGTTGTCATTGTCTATGTCTGTGTCAAAGTCAAGATCCTGTCCAAGCCCTCGTGTTCTAAACCCTCCGGTAAAGTAAGTTTTGTTTGAACCTTGCCTTTTTGATCCCCAGTCCTTTTGGTTGTACTTTGTACTTTTTGTTAGTTATAATTAAAACCTTTTTTGAGTTCTCTGCCACCTGCCTTGCATTATTGATTCCCTGCATTTGGGTCCACACAACTTGCCTGCCCACGCATTTCCTGACAAAATCAGCATTAGAAAATAGCTTAGTATGAGCAATTTTCTAATTTCTGATGAAAAAACAGAGAAATTGAGCTTTTTGTAAAAGCATACATTTCAAACATAACTTTGAATTTAACACCACTATTTTTTGCTTTTGTGACATCCCAAACATCTGAATAATGTTTTCCTTCTACAAAATAACATAAACAGGATGACGAATTATGAATATTATCTTATGAACACCATCCCAACTGTGAAGCATGGGGTTGGTAGCATCATGTTTTGAGGGTGTTTTTCTGCTCATTGGACAGGATGAATGCATTGTTTTAAAGAGAGGATGACTGGGGCCCTGTATTGTGAGATTATGGGAAACAACCGCCTTCCTTCAGTCAGGAATGAGCCCAGAACTACACGACAGGAGTTGGTCAATGACCTAAAAAGAGCTGGGACCATCGTTTCCAAGGTTACTGTTGGTAACACACTAATACGTCATGGTTTGAAATCATGCGTGGCATGGAAGATTCCCCTGCTTAAACCAGCACATGTCAAGGCCCGTCTTAAATTTGCCTGTGACCATTTGGATGATGCTGAGGAGTCACGGGAGCAAGTTTTGTGGTCAAATGAGAGTAAAATAGAACTTTTTGATCATAGTTCCACTAACCATGTTTGGAAGAAGAAGAATGATGAGTTCTATCTCAACAACACCAGCCCTACTGCGAAGCATGGGGGTGGTAGCATCATTTTTTTCGGGTATTTTTCTGCGCATGGGACAGGACGAGTGCACTTTTTTTCTCAGGTGTTCAAATCCTTATTTGCCTCTGTATCACACCAATAAATCGTTAAAAAAAAATCATACATTGTGATTTCTGGATTTTTCTTTCTAGATTATCTCTCTCTAAGTGGACATGCACTTACGGTGAAAATTTCAGACCCCTCCATGATTTCTAAGTGGGAGAACATAGCAGGATGTTCAAATTAGAGATGTCCCGATCCGATATTTGGATCGGATCGGACGCCCATACGGGCAAAAAAAGGCGCATCGGTATCGGATCGGCCAACACGGAAAAATTCCGATCCTGTTTTTTTTAGAAGTCCGGTCCGCGTTTTCCAGCGCATCGACTTTTGCTTTTGCTCCAGTTTTTGCTTCGGTTTCCCTAAAATCCGGTCCACATTTTACAACACACCTTCAACACACTACATTACCGTCTCCCAATTTACCGAGAGACTTTATCAGTAAAAATGTCAGCTGTGTGGGAATTTTTTCACCTTAAAGGACGACAAAGACGAAGAGGCAGAGTGCAACATATGCTACAATTAAGTCAAGCGTAGTGATAAAGCTGTAAGAAGTTTTAATACAACCAACCTAATCAAGCATTTAGCAAAATACCACCACAAACGATATAAGGAGTATGTTAAAAAAAACCGAAGGCAAAAAGAAAGGTCCTACGCAACTAACACTGGCAGAAACTTTTGCTATGCGTGACAAACTGGCACTCGACAGTCCCAAAGCCCAGGGAATAGCAAGAGTCATTGCCGAAGACCTCATTCTGGATGACGAGCCATTATCTCTCGTGAGTAAAGACGCACCATCCAACACTTAGAACCATGGTACAACATGCCCAGCCGTCATTACATCCTTGAGCGATTCGGACGTGGAAGATTTGAGAACGATTCACAAACACCCAAATTCCGATTATTGAAATATGTCGAGTAAAGCGGAACTAATAAACAGCGCGGTCTTCGGGACGCAATGAGAAACGGACCGCATTGCGTCCCGAGAGTAAACCTCATGCTTGTCATAGACCCGGGTAATGCCAATGCTCAACTCACGGCTTTAGCCCAACTCATGCCGGTGGATAAAAAAAACACAAGAATACCTGACTGCTGCTGACAGCCGCTACAAACTACGTCAACGTCATTTTACTGTAGATAATAGATATCATATGTATATAGAACTAGATGCAAGATGACAGACTCGACTGCGTTAGCAACATTGAAGTATGGAAAACTAGATGCATTAGTAAACGTCCGCCATCTTAAAGCAGGAGACTTCCCTAGTAGGCTGTTGTGAACCTTCCAAGCGAACCTAATTAACTTTTTATCTAAAATACTCCTAAATCGGCAAAATCTTGACTTGAATCTATCTTCAAAACAGTTTTAAAACTTTCACGTCGAAAGTAGACAGAAGGGAAATTATGGAATAACGGGAGCAATTTTAACAACTTTAACAGTTGATTCGCAAAATTAAATGAATTGAATGTAGTTTAAAGCTGCTGATACAGAATGGGGACGAGTATTTTATTTACTGTTTTAAAATGTTAACTTGATACTGAAATAGTCGTTTATTTAAACCTGAGAGGCTTTTTATACAATTATTGTAACTAATGCACGAAACATTAAAAGCATCTAATAGCTTGGGGGGGGGGGGTTTGTGGGATTTTCCACTGAGGTTGTTTGTGTATTTTTCTTTTTTAAGACAGTTTACAATATTATTTGCACGTTTTGCTGACTGACTATGCCATTTCTGTTTGTTATGTATAATGTTTTGTGTTTGTCACTGAATAAACAGGTCAGTTTCTTGTTACCAACCGTCGTGTGTTATTCAAACTCCAGGAGTTTTTGGAGTTTAACCTTGCCAGCATGGAGGGTCTTAAGGATAGGGGATACCCAGGACTTGAACTGTAACTAGCAATTGTATCATATTGCCTCTGTAAAGCCCTTTGAGACTTCTGTTGTGATTGAGGGCTATACAAATAAAATTGAATTGAAGTGAATTCAAACTCACCTAATTCAGCTGGCTAGTTGTTTTCAAGAGTACTAAAACTCTTTTCAACATGAGTCTGACAACTAAGTAAGGAGGCTAAATAACGTCAACCCTTTAACACCTAAGCCTATTTTGGCCGAATTTGCATGCATTTAATGTTGCCTTTATGTTTCAAAGAAAAAATTGTTCACAATGGCCAAGTTGGGTCCCTTTTTTAAGGACACCTTGAACTTCATGTCCAAACTATTGTTTTCTTCACTGACCAATTATAATCCACATTTTGGACCCGAAAAGAAAGGCAAGGCAAGGCAAGGCAAATTTATTTATATAGCACAATTCAACACAAGGCAATTCAAAGTGCTTTACATCACATGAAAACCATAAAAATCACATTTAAATCAACACAACGTAAAAACCAAGACAAAAGATCGCATTTAATCACAAATAGAATAAAAATAAATATATAAAAATAAAACAAAAATATAACAAAAACTACTAATAATAATAATAATTGAAATCAGCAATGGAGATAAGCAAAAGAGGAATAGAAAGCAGGTTGATTGAAATATATAGCCAGTTATGGATATGCAGTGCTAAACAAAAGCGTGTTTAGCCCTGATTTAAAGGAGCTAACAGTTTGAGCATACTTCAGACGTTCGGGTAACTTGTTCCAGAGGTGAGGAGCATAATAACTAAATGCTGCCTCACCCTGCTTGGTTCTTGTTCTTGGAACATGCAGAAGACCCGTTCCAGACGACCTTAGGGGTCTAGATGTCTCATAGGAATCTAACAAGTCAAGCATGTATTTTGGTCCAAGGCCATTAAGTGTTTTGTAGACGAGCAGTAGTATTTTATAGTCTATCCTTTGACTCACTGGAAGCCAGTGTAGCGATTTCAAAACCGGTGTAATGTGGTCCAGCTTCCTTGTATTTGTGAGGACTCTGGCTGCAGCATTCTGTACTAGCTGCAGCTTCCTGACTGATTTTTTATCAAGACCTGTAAATATACCGTTGCAGTAGTCCAATCTGCTGAAAACGAATGCATGCATAAGTTTTTCCATGTCTTGTTGAGTCAGAAGCCCTTTAATTCTGGTTATTGTTAGGTTTTGTGTTTGTTTTCTCCTAGTGTGACTTGTCCCTGTGATTGCCCATTGATTTCACCTGATGTGCCTTCTCCTAGACTATCCTCCTGGGCTCACCTGTTCCTTGTTGTCTCGTTACCCCTTGTCTGCTTGTGTGTATATAAGCTCCCATTTTCTGTTCACTCCTTTGTTGCGTCATTGTCAATGTCTGTCTGTCTCAAAGTCAAGACCTCTCCAAGCCTTCGTGTACCAGTCCCTCCGTTTAAGTAAGTTTTGTTTAGAACCTTGCCTTTTGATCCCCAGTCCTTTTGTTTGTACTTTGTGCTTTTGTTAGTTATAATTAAAACCATTTTTTGAGTTCTCTGCCACCTGCCTTGCGTTGTTGTTTCCTTGCATTTGGGTCCACACAACCTGCCTGCCCGTGCGCTCCCTGACAGGTTATATTTTTTAGGTGGTAATAAGCGGATTTAGTGACGGACTTTAGATGGCTATCAAATTTTAGGTCTTAGTCAATAATTACGCCAAGGTTTCTGACTTGATTTGTAGCTGTAAGTGACATTGTGCTAAGTTGGCTGCTTATCTTTGACCTTTTCTTTTTTGGCCCAAAAATGATCACCTCGGTTTTCTCCACATTTAACTGGAGAAAATTCTGGCACATCCATTCATTGATTTGATGAATGCATTTACTCAGGGAGACTAAGGGACTATAATCATGTGGGGACACAGAAATGTACAGTTGTGTGTCATCTGCATAGGCGTGATAGGAGATGTCATACTGTTCCATTATCTGAGCTAACGGAAGCATATAGATGTTAAATAAGAGTGGTCCAAGAATTGACCCTTGAGGGACTCCACAAGTGAATTTGGTTCGTTCTGACTGATAATTTCCGATTGACACAAAGAAATCCCTATCATGTAAATAGGATGTGAACCACTGAAGAATAGTGTCAGTAAGCCCTACCCACTGTTCCAATCTGCTGAGTAGTATGTTGTGAATAAAATCCCAAAATACTTTTTCAAAATTTGTAATGTTGATGTCCCATTGACAACCAAACATGCTCGACCAACAGTTTTGAAGCTTAATATAATAATATTTATACAACTTGTTAGGATAAACATTCAATAGAAAAAAAAGATTGCATAGTTTTATGTTTGACAATTCAACACAAACAGCAAGTATGGTCATAGGCGTTTTTGGCCTTTACACATACTAGGGTCAAAACAGGTTATATATAGTGCAAAATAGTGAGAAAAAAATATATATATACCAAATACCATCGAACACAAAAAGGATATCTCTTTGTGGAGTTAGGTATTATACCCATCACCTTATCTAAAGTATATACACGTACATGCAATCAAGCTTCTCGAACACTCATCTTTATGAAAATTGAAAAGATTATAGTGAAGAAAAAATATATATAACATTGAAAAAAAGTATTTTCAAAAATATTGACAAGTAGTTCAGTTCAGTTCAAATTTTTCTGGCATACGACCCAATAAAGTTTTTTTTTTTTTTTTTTTTTTGCACACTCAATAAAGCTTCTGCATGAACAGGTCACGGAGCTGCGTCACACACAACGTCACACAGCCTACTCTTTCGCCGTTTGCACACTTCTACTCGCCGAGGCGCCGACTCATCCCAGGAAAACAACGACAAATATAGCTCATTCTTCCTTGAGTTAATGAAATAATGCATTAGCTTGCGCTAAATTGTTTTAGATTCATTCAGCACGTTTCAAAGTCGCTCGCTCAATCCAACCGGCCGTTGCTTGCTTCGAATGCCTCCTTTTCCTTAGTTGGCGCCTCGCTCGGAAATTTATTAAAAATGTCCACATTCGGTTCGCCCTTCTTGACATCACAACGGCTCTTGGGATATGTAGTCTTTTGTGCTGCTTTCGGTTTTGAAAAAGGACATGAAATGATGGAAATATGGAGATAGATACATGGTCCATGCAGGGTTTTAATGCATATTTATGAGTGCAATAAAACTATAAAACACAAATGGCATTATCTCCTGTTTTTCTTGGTCTATTGACTTCAAATAAAAACTGGTGTGGACATCAACTTCCGCACTTTCAAATGAGACCAACCAGCGTAATTCCAGCGTGACGAAGCTTCAAAGACGACATGCGTAAACGCGTCGCTGCCGACACGTTCTGTGTTAAAGGGTTAAACTTTAACACATGCTCAGAAAGGCCAGTATCGGTATCGGCCGGTATCAGATCGGAAGTGCAAAACAATATCGGTATCGGATCGGAAGTGCAAAAACCTGGATCAGGACATCCCTAGTTCAAATACTTATTTTCTTCCCTGTAAGCTCTGTTTTGGCTGCCACTCCCACCTCTTTTTATCACCCCCAAATCTAGAAATAGCCTTCCCTCAACTCCTCCATTTTATCTGCAATCATGCAGCTATGCAAATGCTGAGTTCTGAGAGGTTCTTGTAGCATCCGTCAGGACATCAAGCCCAGCTGCCTGAGCCCTAAAAGTTGACCACCCAAGGGAGGCACACAAGGAAGTCATTTCTGCAGGCACAGCTCTCATACGGCCAAAGAGCCCCCGCCAACTCAGCGAGTCCTTGAGGACTATACTAAAACGTCCATTTTCAGTTGGAGGACATTTATAATGGCGAATAGAAATCAATCACACTAAGCCCTGCACACCCCTCCTGATTACGTCTGCTTATTTGGCTGCCTCAAACTGCACAGGAGGGTAAAAAGAAAGCCACCTCCTCAATCTGATGGAATATTCATAATTCATCATCTTCGATTCCTGACATCTGCCAGTGATTGTGCCATCGGGTCGGCTGGAATTAGCCACTCTTGGGAGCTGCGTTAATGTGCCGGTGGGCCGACACATGAACCCCAGCCGGGGGGGCTGGGGAAGAGGATGGAGGCCAGAGCGGCAGGAGCCTTTCACACTCCTAATGTGTAATTAGGAGCCAATTTGGAGTGTTGCCTTCCTCCGCTGAAATTAGCTGCCTTTTATTAATCGGGGCGACTAGTTCAATGGCACGATGGGTCTCGTGCTAATGTAACACAAAATGATCTTAATTACGGCCGAGAGAGAGGCTGCGGCTCGAAAAGTGGAACACGGGCACGGAGCCTTGACGGCAATGTTCTCTAGCCAATATCTAATCAACGTTTTGTTCTTTCAGCTCGATCACACCTTCTAAATGCGTTTTATATACTGTAGCTCTGACATCATATGGAGCATAGAGAGAGAGAAAAAAATTCTCGGCGCTACACATTTGCAATGGCTGAATGTCAGCACCACTTGAATAAAAGATCGTCCATATTATGTGATTACAAGCGCTGGTTGTGCTTTGGAGAGTTAAGTGGTGTGACCCACACTACGCTCGTGACTACATATGAGAATAAATACCGAAGTGTTCATCCTCATCCTGCTTGTTCTTTTTCCGTCCCTACCAACCAAGTGAAAACCATAACAATGATGAAAAGCCATACAAAGCTGGAACAAAAATACAAGTGATTTCTGGAAGTGGAATGATTAATCATTGAAGAAAGATTAAATGGAAAGCAGTGTTTTTACATGTTACTGACGATAAAACAAAAGGTAAGCAAAGAGAAGACCATGTTATAGACGTCCTGCTTGACATACAGTTGTGGTCAAAAGTTTACATACACTTGTGAAGAACATAATGTCATGGCTCTCTTGAGTTTCCAGTTATTTCTACAACTCTGATTTTTCTCCGATAGAGTGATTGGAACACATACTTCTTTGTCACAAAAAATATTCATGAAGTTTGGTTCTTTTATGACTTTATTATGGGTGAACAGAAAAAGTGATCAAATCTGCTGGGTCAAAAATATACATACCGTAATTTTCGGACTATAAGCTGCTACTTTTTTCTTTCATTTCGATACCTGTGGCTTATAGTCCAGTGCGGCTTATTTGTTGATTTTTTTTTAGGTAACACTTTATTTAACAGCAGTGTCATAAGACTGTCGTAAGATCATCAAAATTATGACATGACACTATCATGGACATAACTGAATGCTTATGTCATTAAGTGTCATTTGGCAAATTATGTCACTAACTCAATTTTTGTCCATCGTGGATCTTTTGTATCCATTCAAAAGTGACATCATTTGCCGGATAACACTTTATGACATCTGTTATAAGCATTCATGAATGCTCAGGACAGAGACATGTCATAATTATGATTGTGTAATGACAGTCTTACGGCACCACTGTCAAATAAAGTGTTCGCAAATACCATAACTAGCAATTGATGAAACAATTGGAACAGTAACTGAAGAAAGTTTAGCACAGAACATGATTTTAGATTGTTATTTACATCTGTAGCGCTGCAATGCATACTAAGAGGCATGTTAGATGACAACAGTCAACAGCAGGAGGCAGCAGAGGTTGACTGTCTCCCCCAAGTGAGCAGTGATGGCCAAATGAAGCTTCTTGACGCAATAAAGCTTTGCACTAATTAGTTCAAAGTTTAATGATGGTTCATTTGGTCTTATGACAGTCGGTCGTATGATGCCACTGTCAAATAAGGTTGTACCGGTTAATATCTTTTGGTGTAAATATCCCATGATACAGTGAGGACAGCTGCGGCTGATAGTCCAGTGCGGCATATCTATGAACAAATGCCGTTTTCGTGCCAAATTTGGTGGGCTGCGGCTTATAGTCAGGTGCGCCTTATAGTGCGAAAATTTGGGTACTTGGATCTGAAAAAGCGAATCATTGACTTGAACAAGTCAGGAAAGTCACTTATAGCCATTTCAAAGCAGCTGCAGGTCCCAAGAGCAGCAGTGCAAACAATTGTAAGTATAAAGTGCATAGCACTGTTTTGTCACTGCCACGATCAGGAAGAAAACGCAAGCTATCACCTGCTGCTGAGAGAAAATTGGTCAGGAGGGTGAAGATTCAACCGAGAATCACCAAAAAGCAGATCTGCCAAGAATTAGAAGCTGCTGGAACACAGGTGTCAGTGTCCACAGTCAAGCGTGTTTTGCATCTCCATGGACTGAGAGGCTGCCGTGCAAGAAGGAAGCCCTTGCTCCAAAAGCGGCACCTTAAGGCTCGACTAAAGTTTGCCGCTGATCACATGGACAAAGATAAGACCTTCTGGAGGTAAGTTCTGTGGTCAGACGAAACAAAAATCGAGCTGTTTGGCCACAATGCCCAGCAATATGTTTGGAGGGGAAAAGGTGAGGCCTTTAACCCCAAGTACACCATGCCTACAGTCAAGCACGGTGGTGGTAGTATTATGCTGTGGGGCTGTTTTGCTGCCAATGGAAGTGGTGCTTTACAGAGAGTAAATGGGATAATGAAGAAGGAGGATTACCTTCAAATTCTTCAAGATAACCTAACGTCCTCAGTCCGAAGATTGGGTCTTGGGCGCAGTTGGGTGTTCCAACAGGACAATGACCCCAAACACACATCAAAAGTGGTAATGGAATGGCTAAATCAGGCTAGAATTAAGGTTATCGAATGGCCTTCCCAAAGTCCTTACTTAAACCCCATTGAGAACTTGTGGACAATGCTGAAGAAACAAGTCCATGTCAGAAAGCCATCAAATTTAACTGAACCGCACCAATTCTGTCAAGAGGAGTGGTTCAAGATTCAACCAGAAGCTTGCCAGAAGCTTGTGGATGGCTACCAAAAGCGCCTAATTGAAGTGAAAATGGCCAAGGGACATGTTACCAAATATTAGCGCTGCTGTCTGTATATTTTGACCCAGCAGATTTGATCACTTTTTTCTGTTCACCCATAATAAAGTCATAAAAGAACCAATCACTCTATCAGAGAAAAATCAGAGTTGTAGAAATAATTGGAAACTCAAGAGAGCCGTGACATTATGTTCTTCACAAGTGTATGTAAACTTTTGACCACAACTGTACTAAACTAGCAGCACAATCGACATATTTACGTAAAAAAACTGCAAACTGCCCGTTTTTTTTTTTTTTTTGCTTTTGACCAAGAATCGAGACTGTTTTACATCCATATCTACAAAGAATTCAGGGATTTAAGCATATTTTCACAAGAATTTTCAACCCAAAAAGCTCTTTGATGTACTGAGGGGGCGACCACAGTGATTTAACTAGTAGCATATTCGACATATTTATGTAAAAAACCTGCTGCCTTTTTTTTTTTTTTTTTTTAATTCAGGGATTTAACTCATTTGCTCCCAAAAACTTATAAATACGCTCAATTTTTAATTGTTTCAGTGTCCCAAAGATGTATCTTTTACGTTTATTTTCACAAGAGACATCTCTAGGTTCTGATGCAACTCCGTTCCAAAGCACAATGCCGAAAATCCATTTTAAAGCAATAAACCTGCCACTGGAGGGAGTAGTGCATTTGGTAAGACCCGCAACCCGATTCAACGGAACGAACGGCCGGGCCACACAGCCGGCGGAAGACGACCAAATGGACGACCAGGACGCCTTGCGCGGAAAGTCCGAGCAGGACGACCAGGAGGCCGTCCAGGATGCCAGGCGGCGGACAACCGAGCAGAACAACCGGGAGGGCACCTAGGATGCCAGGTGCTGGATGACCGAGCAGAACAACCGGGATCACCGGTGCAGCGGATGATGCCGTTGAGTCCGTGCTGCTCGCCGAGCAGAGCCCGCGCTGCTGTGGTCGGCCGCTCGCATGCCCCGCACCCTCTAGTGTCCCACGACTCAGCCGGAAACGCGCACGGCCAAACCAGTTCCCCCCCAGGAACACAACATCCCTCACACAAGTTCCCCAGGCGAACTCCGCCACGAGGCAGTGGTCACCACAAAAGAAAAATTTTTAAAAAAAATCCATCTTGATGAGACAGGCGGCGATGAGGGAAAAGTTTACCCCGGCTTTCGCCGCCACAACAGCGTCATGTCTCAGTTCAATAGTTTAGTTATGTGTAAATAAATTGTTACTTTTCTATCAAAAGCTCTATTTGTCTTATTGTTTACGTTATTTTGTAGAAGGAAAACATTATTCAGATGTTTGGGATGTCACAAAAGCAAAAAATAGCTGTGTTAAAGTCAAGGTTATGTTTGAAATGTATGCTTTTACAAAAAGCTCAATTTCTGTTTCCTCATCAGAAATTGGAAAATTGTTCAAACTAAGCTATTTTCTAATGCTGATTTATAAAGACTGGAAAAAGATATGAACCAACTTTTTTTTTCTTGCTGAAAGAAGAGAGTCTAATCTTTCTTTTGGTGGGTTTCATGCTTACATAGCAATAGAACAGAATTTTCTGTGGGCCTCACAAAATCAGTCAAAATCCAGTAAAATGGCTGGGAGCGGAGGGGGTTGCACCGGGGAAAATGGCTGGGAGTGAATGAGTTAAGCATTTATTCACAAGAATTTTCCGCGGAAAAAGCTCTTTGTGTTTCCACTCGGTCAGCTATGACAACCACGCCAACAATGTGCTCCCCGCGGGCACCTGGTCCTACACTAACCCCTACACCAACAGCAACAAGCAGATCTTTGTCTACTTCAACCCCGTGCACCTTTGGAAGAATAGCAACAGCAGCTTCCACAACTACGGCTGTATGGTGCTGCCCAGGTGTCCTGGGGCTGAAGTAAGTGGCCAGCATTATTCACTTTATAATAAAGATAAATCAAAACACCTATCTTTCTAAAACAACATGTTTTTTAGCTTGAGAGGCCGGCTACAAGTTGACAAATGAAGGGAATAGTTGCCTTTCTCGCACACACCATTTAACTGCTTGCATTACTCCAACACACTTAATACAATCGATCAGGGAATAGTATCGTTTCTCAGATTTACTGGAGGATTGTTTGCATTACTCTAACACACTTAATATAAAATAAATAGCACTTATCGTATACAATAGTTTAATGAAAAGAAGCAGAATAGAGGGCATAAAAGATACACAACGCCATCTTATCACAAAAGCCCAATGTGTGCGTCACGAGCAAGACTGACACACCAACTCTCCCAATTAGTTCTCCCGGGCACTCCAGGACAAAGAGCATGGCGCTCTGTCCTAAAGCAAGTAGCATCGCCCAACCAGGATAACAAGTTGATAGCGGGCGCCTGGAACGTCAAGACCGCCGTCGGTCACCGTTGCAACCACGTCCCAGCCACAAAGGATGACGCACGAACTTCACCGCCCCAAACCTGCCACAGAGAGATGATCCCAGGACGACACCCAGCCACGCCTTCGGCCCAGTTCACTCCACTGCAGCTTTCAGAAGGAATGGACACTTAGATAACAAACTGTCGCTTCTCGGGGACATTCCCATGTGTCTGTTGTTTTGCGGACCTTGGATCTAACATTGCCTTTCCATTGTCTGTTTTGCCTTGTTTTTTGACCACTGTCAACGAATAAATTTGTCAACCAGTTTTTGGTGAGCCTTCTTCAGACTTTTGGAATATGGAGTCAGTACAAAGGGTTAACACAGGAGTGAACGCGTGGAATTTTGGCTCCTCCCGGTTGACTAACGGGAGTGATGCTAAGTGGAGCACCATTTCCATTCGGCTGTCGCTGTTTCCGCGGATTGGCCGGGGGATGGGGGCGAATTAAGGTGCTGGCGCGCTGTTCAATCGAGAAGCAGAGCATCGGGCTCATCATGGTGGTCGTCAACCCCAATACGGACGCCGAGCTGAGGCTCCTCGACATGACCACGGGCAAGCAGCAACACAGGCTGGAGATGTTCCAGAGAACAAGGGAGAGCTGGAGAAGAGCTGGGCGGTCCTCAAGCGGCCATCTCTCCCCGTGGCCCACATTGCGTCCTTTGGAATGTCACTCTGGGACGACCTGATGTGTAGGAAGCACAAGAGCACCTACTAGAGTTCCTGGCGGTCCCTCTTCAACTGTTTTGGTACGGACTTCTCCAAGGATGTGACTTCAGAAGCGAGGAAGAACAAGGCCTTGGAGTGGCCGACCGGCACGAAACGGAGCAGAGTCGACGAAGGCAGAAAGGAGACGGCGAAGAACAGGGACAAGTCGAGGAAAAAAACGCAAGGCATAGAAAAAACGCTATGTGATTGTTGAAAGACGAGGCTCATATCCTGGTAATACCAACTAGGGCTGCAGCTATGGAATATTTTAGTAATCGAGTAATCGACTGAAAATTCTATCGATTAATCGAGTAATCGGATAAAACAAATATATTTTTAGGTGAAGAGCAATTATAAATATACATGAGAAAAGACATTTCATCTAATTTTGAACCATTTTCAGTCAATCAATGTCTTTATTTTCGATGTATATTGTTGAAAACAGCCAACAATTGCATCTCAGATGTAACTAGAATTTTTTAAAAAAGTAATTCACTGCTTTCACTCAAAAAACCTTTAGATCTTATTTTTAAAAAATATATATATATACCGTATTGGCCCGAATATAAGACGACCCCGATTATAAGACGACCCCCTCTTTTTCAAGACTCAAGTTTGAAAAAAGACTTTTTGAACACCAAATTAATTTTTATACAGAAAATAATTACAATACATCTGAAACAAATGATTATAACAATATATTTGAGAGAAAAGGCATTTAATTTCGCATTCAAAACTTAATATCTGAACATTTAAACATTTAAATATGTAAACTAAAGTGCAATCAAATTCATAAATGAATGGCTGAAGTTTGCATCATAACTTCTCCTCAGCTGCCGGTTAACCTGGCCAATCTTCGACCCACTTTTCTCCAAATTGTCGCGAAGTTTCTCCATTTTCGGTTATCTCTTCTATTACCGGTATTTTCTTCTCTTTTCCTTCTTACCACTTTCTTCTTCGTGTCAGGGGTTCGCTTTGGCCGCCGGAGTCGCGTTCAGCATTCGATTCATTGATGACTGGCGCCATCCAGCGTCGTGAATGGGTATATGTCTAGGCCGCAGTTTTTTTTTTTTTTTTTAGGCCGCAGTTATAAGACGTCCCCCAGGTTTTCATTCTTACTTTAATGCAAAAAACACCGTCTTATATTCGGCCCAATACGGTATATCGACATATATATATACCTAAAAATGCCGTTACGCTTGATAACACACATCACTTAAAAGTTAGGATTTTTTCCCACGTGTTTCAATTGAATTTCTATTTGTGACAAGTCATTTTTAAGTTCTAGTTAAGTTTTAAGTTAGTCTAAACTGTAAGTCCTGATAGGATTTTGAGTTTTTGCAGTGTTCAAAATAAATGTATGATACAGGCTGTATTGGAGCACAATCAGGGACCAGTGCTACTTGGTGTTTTATCCAGCAATGACTACTGAGCTAAAATTGATAGTTAGCATTATTGAGTTTTTATTTTACACCCTCATCACTCCACATCGCTATGATATGTTAAGACACGTTAGCCACGCATCGACAGTGGTCATAATTAATAGAAACCTAGCCCTCCGCAGGGCTAACGTTACGTGATCTAGTAACAGTAACATTAATCTTATTTATTAGCGCTTAGTGCTCTTTATTAGCGCTTAGCGCTCTACTGCTTTAAGATGGCGGCTGTTTACTCACGCTACCCAGACGCGACCGAGGCTGTCATTTCGCATCTAGTTCAACATACATGCGATCTCTATAAGACTCATCAGACGCTACCTGCTACAAACGTAGCATCGTGCGGGCTATTATTTAGCAACATCGGCGTCGTTTTTAGCGGCTGTCGGCTGCAGTAAGTTGTTTTTTTTTTTTTTTGCTTCTTCCTCTACGCACGTGACATCAGCGCGTTGTCCCGCATTAAAAGTACTCTGAGCAAAACATGTTGCTTAGAGCTGTCAAAATAAACGATCACTCGAGGTGAATAAAATTACTCGGATCCGTCTTTAAACTCGAGTTACTCGAGTTGCTCGAGTATTCGTTTCAGCTCTAAATACCACATTGATTATTTGCACTGACTGAATTATAGGACTATCTTATACACATTGTACTCGTATATTTGTTTATTTAGATTTCATACTTTATAGTTGAAAGTCACTTTTGGGATTTTAACTTATCCTGCACTGTAAAAGGAGATGCTCCACATTTTCATTGTATCTACTTTTACTTACTGTAAGTATAAAAAAAAATTTTTTAAAGTGAGTACTTTATCCACCCATGGTGATATGAAACTCAAAAAATTGTTCTCCACTGTGGGAAACAATGTTTTGGCCTTATTGTTAACTTCATGTGCTTCCAAAGCAAAGATCTTTAAATACAATCATGGGCACGTTTGTGGTTCTGGTGTTTAACAAAGCTCGATTGCATATTTATGAATTTAGCTGAAGAGACAGATTTTCCTATAAATATCCTCTCAACAGGCCTTAATCTTCAAAATAGCCCCTTGAAAAAAAAAACCCTGCAGAACAAGCACCCCACCATCTGATTTAGAAATAGTCAACACGCTGTGAAAGTGCACATGAGCACTAATGACCGCCTCTCATCTCTGCGGCATGATGAGCTCACACTGAAGTCATCACGCTGTAAGGCCGGCTACACATTTAGTTTTCTAAATAAATACAAGCAGTGCATTCTGCTCAAGCATTATTGATGGACTAGTACAGGAAAAAAACTCTTATATACTTACTGTATGTGTGTTGGGGGGCTGTCAATGAGTGACCTATTGACCATTACTGTTCAATTTCAAAACGGTGTCCTTCTGTCACTAAGTTCACACATACTTTAGCCTGGACACAAGCTGTAGCTCTAAACTCAATTACAAATGCATACAGAAACATATATTAGCTGAAACAACTTACAGCCTTCTGTGGGCCAAATCAGAACGCAGCTGTCCTTTATCCATGTCAGACGAGTCTGCTCCTCAGTCAGAAAAGGCGATAGTCCAGCCAGAGCCAATGCTACAGTGCGGCTTATTTAATGATTTTTTTGGGGTTAATAGGTAACACTTTATTTGACAGCATTGTCATAAGACTGTCATAATTATGACATGACACTAGCATGGACAATTCTGAATGCTTTTAACAAATGTCACGAACTCAATTTCTGTCCATTTTGGATGTTTTAAATCCATTCAAAAGTGGGATAATTTGCCGGATAACACAAAATGACATCTGTTATGTCATAAATGCTCATGAGAGTGTCATATCACAATTATGATTGTCTAAGGACAGTCTTATGATGCCACTGTCAAATCAAGTGTTATCAAATACCACCAATTAATGAAACAACTCGAATAGTATCTAAAGAAATAGCACAGAACACGAATTTTGATTGTTATTTACAGTGCCTTGCAAAAGTATTCGGCCCCCTTGAACCTTGCAACCTTTCGCCACATTTCAGGCTTCAAACATAAAGCTATAAAATTTCAATTTTTTTGTCAAGAATCAACAACAAGTGGGACACAATCGTGAAGTGGAACAAAATTTATTGGATAATTTAAACTTTTTTAACAAATAAAAAACTGAAAAGTGGGGCGTGCAATATTATTCGGCCCCCTTGCGTTAATACTTTGTAGCGCAACCTTTTGCTCCAATTACAGCTGCAAGTCGCTTGGGGTATGTTTCTATCAGTTTTGCACATCGGGAGACTGACATTCTTGCCCATTCTTCCTTGCAAAACAGCTCGAGCTCAGTGAGGTTGGATGGAGAGTGTTTGTGAACAGCAGTCTTTAGCTCTTTCCACAGATTCTCGATTGGATTCAGGTCTGGACTTTGACTTGGCCATTCTAACACCTGGATACGTTTATTTTTTAACCATTCCATTGTAGATTTGGCTTTATGTTTTGGATCATTGTCCTGTTGGAAGATAAATCTCCGTCCCAGTCTCAGGTCTTGTGCAGATACCAACAGGTTTTCTTCCAGAATGTTCCTGTATTTGGCTGCAGCCATCTTCCCGTCAATTTTAACCATCTTCCCTGTCCCTGCTGAAGAAAAGCAGGCCCAAACCATGATGCTGCCACCACCATGTTTGACAGTGGGGATGGTGTGTTCAGGGTTATGAGCTGTGTTGCTTTTACGCCAAACATATCGTTTTGCATTTTGGCCAAAAAGTTCAATTTTGGTTTCATCTGACCAGAGCACCTTCTTCCACATGTTTGGTGTGTCTCCCAGGTGGCTTGTGGCAAACTTTAAACGAGACTTTTTATGGATCTTTGAGAAATGGCTTTCTTCTTGCCACTCTTCCATAAAGGCCAGATTTGTGCAGTGTATGACTGATTGTTGTCCTATGGACAGACTCTCCCACCTCAGCTGTAGATCTCTGCAGTTCATCCAGAGTGATCATGGGCCTCTTGGCTGCATCTCTGATCAGTCTTCTCCTTGTTTGAGAAGAAAGTTTGGAAGGACGGCCGGGTCTTGGTAGATTTGCAGCGGTCTGATGCTCCTTCCATTTCAATATGATGGCTTGCACAGTGCTCCTTGAGATGTTTAAAGCTTGGGAAATCTTTTTGTAACCAAATCCGGCTTTAAACCTCTCCACAACAGTATCTCGGACCTGCCTGGTGTGTTCCTTGGTTTTCATAATGCTCTCTGCACTTTAAACAGAACCCTGAGACTATCACAGAGCAGGTGCATTTATACGGAGACTTGATTACACACAGGTGGATTCTATTTATCATCATCGGTCATTTAGGACAACATTGGATCATTCAGAGATCCTCACTGAACTTCTGGAGTGAGTTTGCTGCACTGAAAGTAAAGGGGCCGAATAATATTGCACGCCCCACTTTTCAGTTTTTTGTTTGTTAAAAAAGTTTAAATTATACAATAATTGTTGTTCCACTTCATGATTGTGTCCCAGTTGTTGTTGATTCTTGACAAAAAAATTAAATTTCATATCTTTATGTTTGAAGCCTGAAATGTGGCGAAAGGTTGCAAGATTCAAGGGGGCCGAATACTTTTGCAAGGCACTGTACATCCGTAGCAATGCAATACATGCTAGGAGGCATGTTGGATGACAACAGTGATGACAGCAGGAGGCAGCAGAGGTTGACTGTCTCCCCTAAGAGAGCAGTGATGGCTAAATGAAGCCTCTTGAAGGTATGAAGCTTTGCAGCAAATCGGTTCAAAGCTTTACGGTAGTTCATTTGGTCTTCTGACAGTCTTATGGCGCCACTGTCAACTAAAGTGTTACCAAATACCATAACTAGCAATTAATGAAACAACTGGAACAGTAACTGAAGAAATAATTAGCACAGATCATGAATTTTGATTGTGATTTTCATCTGTAGCGCTGCCAATTGGTTGAATGATTCATCGTGGTTCATTTGGTCTTCTGACAGTCATATGGTGCAGCTGTCAAATAAAATGTTACCGGTTAATATCATTTGGTGTAGGTATCCCATAATACAGTGAGGACAGCTGCGGCTTATAGTCTAGTGTAGCTTATCTATGAATAAATGGCGTTTCTGTGCCAAATTTGGTGGGTGGCGGCTTATAGTCAGGTGCGCCTTATAGTGTGAAAATTAGGGTAATTTGTTTAAAAGTTTAAAATATCTTCGTGAATAATTTTTCAAAGTCGTTTTTTTTTTTTTTTTTTTTTTTAAGCAACATTCGACATCAATTAATGATTCTAAGCTAAAAATTAGATATTTTGAATAATAAATATCATTACTTACCTTCTTTTTATGGCTGGTTTGAAACAAAAGCGGTTGCGTGCCGTCTGTAAACGGGAGTTTTCAGGATAAAACGGACAAATTAAAAATAGTTCGGGGACTTAATGCGCGGTGAATCTGCTATGGCAGCATATAGACATATTGTTCTACCAAACACAACAGTTCTTTTGACTTAAAATACAGCAGTTTCTTTTTAAGAGGAGTGCAAGAGCAGAAACTGCTTTTTCAGTGTTGTCTGTGTTTTCCGCCATATATAAATATATATATATATATTTTTTTAAATTTAGAGAGAGAGAAGTCCGGCCCGACCTGACCCGAACGTAAATAATTGACATTTTGGGCCCAACCCAGTTGCGTTCGGCTTAAGATCTTACCTCTAGCATGAAGTAGCAAGGGATCAGTGTACTGCTATAATCAAATATTATTTGAACATTTTTTATTGACCCCCTTTTGGACACTGCGACTCCCCAAACATTTCCCTGGCTCGCCGAATGGACCGCACAGGTCTGAGTGTATCCTCCATCATTAAACAAAATACTTTTGGACTTTTTGGATAGTTATTTTGAGATTTAGGGGTACTTAAAGGGTTAATTCAGACTTGAGCGAAAATTCAGGTTATGTCAACAGCGTAGGAACTGAACTCATTCGTAAACCGGGGACTATCTGTAAACTATGATAGCCATTTTCAAAACATTAACCGTGCCTGTTTTATTTTGGTGAAGGTTTGAATTCTTTCAAATATTTTATACAGTACTGTGTAGGGTTGTTCCGATCATGTTTTTTGCTCCCGATCCGATCCCGATCGTTTTAGTTCGAGTATCTGCCGATCCCGATATTTCCCGATCCGATTGCTTTTTTTTTTTTGCTCCCGATTCAATTCCAATCATTCCCGATAATTTTTCCCGATCATATACATTTTGGCAATGCATTAAGAAAAAAAAAAAGAATAAAACTCGGACGAATATTTACATTCAACATACAGTACATAAGTACTGTATTTGTTTATTATGACAATAAATCCTCAAGATGGTATTTACATTATTAACATTCTTTCTGTGAGAGGGATCCACGGATAGAAAGACTTGTGACTTTGTATATTGTGACTAAATATTGCCATCTAGTGTATTTGTTGAGCTTTCAGTAAATGATACTGAAGGCCTAGCCCAAATGCATGATGGGAAGTGGAACCATGACTGTGCGTAGTGCTACCAATTGGTATATCTTCTCTGCGTTGGGAAATAACATAAGGTGTTAAGAAAAAGATCAATTGCTACCTTGCTTCCCATGATATTTCTAATTGTAGGGAGAGGGATTGTAAGGCTTTAGCCAATTAAAATAAGGCTCCAAAGGCTGCCAAAATTTACTCTACTCATTTTACGCTGCCTTTTAGCTCTCTATATAGGCAAAACGGCGCCATTACAGATGGAGCGTGACAATGCGTGAGTGGGTCGTGCAGCGCATGCATTAATTGCGTTAAATATTTTAACGTGATACTTTTTTTTTTTTATTAATTACCGCCGTTATTGGGATAAATTTGATAACCCTACCTTAAGCCTAAACTAAAGACTCTGGATAAGTGTAACATATTATGTCTGTAACGTTAAATACAATTAGAAAACGATTTAATTTAAAAATTAGGGCTGTCAAATGATTAAAATTTTTAATCGAGTCAATTACAGCTGAAAAATTAATTAATCGTAATTAATCGCAATTCAAACCATCTATAAAATATGCCATACTTTTCTGTAAATTATTGTTGGAATGGAAAGATAAGACACAAGATGGATATATACATTCAACATACGGTACATAAGGACTATTTGTTTATAATAACAATAAATCAACAAGATGGCGTTAACATTATTAACATTCTGTTAAAGCGATCCATGGATAGAAAGACTTGTAGTTCTTAAAAGAAAAATGTTAGTACAAGTTAGAGAAATTTTATATTAAAACCCCGTTTAATGTTTTTTTAATAAAATTTGTAAAATTTGCAATCAAAAAATAAACTAGTAGCCCGCCATTGTTGATGTCAATAATTACACCATCACCATGCTCATGGATGCTGAAGTCTATAAAATCAGTCTCACCCAAGCGCCAGCAGAGGGCGGCAAAACTCCATAAAACACAACAAGTGAGCGTTTCACTGTGTACTGTCATTTAAATCTCTCTGAACAGGGCATCTGCGTTAATTGCGTCAAATATTTTAACGTGATTAATTAAAAAAAATAATTAACGCCCGTCAACGCGATAATTTTGACAGCCCTATAAAAAATACATATATATTAAAAATAGGCATGGCCGATATTTTTTTGCCGATTCCGATACTTTGAAAATGACGTGATCGGGACATCTCTAGTACTGTGAATTATCTCTTTTTGGAAGTCAGCAAGCGTTGCTGAACAGAATTGGTTCAACTTTGGAGGTTTCACTGTATCTGAAATGCAGGGAGACAAAGTTCTGGCCCAATAGACATGGAATGAACTCCACAGGAGGAGTCCCAAGGGATCAAGATACGCTGAGCTTGAGAAGGGGGTATTGGACTGTAAGCCTACGGGGAGTAGAGCGGAGGTGACTGATGGTGCACTGAAGCCTGAGTGTGACACCTGGACTGCCTGTCACAGCCCCAAGTAGACAAAGTGACATTTGACACGATGGGAGTTGAGACTGCCACACCACAAGTCAGGCGTTTGGCTGACAGGAAGGATGAGAGGTGTGCAGTTAAACTCGATGATTCCCCCAACGCCTTTTCAATCTTGTCAGCCTCCTCTTTCCTCTCCTTTTCTTTGTCAGTGTCAGCATGACCCTTTAAATAAACCACGGTCCGGAGGAGGCTGAAGCTATCAATTAGAGTCATCTTGATGAGCCTGTGCGGATTAATCAGTAGGCATGTGACAGACCGGGAAGAGAGAACTCAGACCAGCGGGCTCTTGAATTTCCTGGTCTACATCACTAAACTAATCTGATATCCAATTACGCCCACTTCGTCGACAAGCTAACAGAGCAGCTGCGCGCTGAAGAGTCTTGCCGCCTCAGAACTGGCCAGGCGCGAGCTAGAGAAAGCCAAAACCTTGAAGGAGATGTCACAAGGAGGCTGGAGTCAGCCGCTTGAGTGAACGATGGTCCCCACGCTTGCCTGAAAGCATGACATTGCCAAAGGGGAAAAAACACCATTTTATCATTCAGTGCAATTCGTGCCCTCTCTCCCTGTCAAACATGCCATATGTCCCCGTCACAGGTCGTCTTGCTGGCTTATCGGGTGTGACAGGGCTATTCACACACTGCTCCCAATCAGACACCATCTCCTGCAGGAAAAAAAACACCATGGCTTGGTGACAAGCTGTCAGGCAGAGGGCAGCAACCTCCACAGGGCCTTGGCTGAGAGGCCGCCTATCTGGGGAAAGGGCATAGGCCAGGGGTTACTATGGGAGACGTGACGTAGACATCTACTTAAGTACAGGGGGAGGAAAAAGTATGTGAACACTTGGGTGTTTCTTAATTTTCTGAATAAATTGTTCAAAAAAATGAAGTCTAATCAGCTAAATCAAAGAGTGAACTAGTCTGCTTAAAGTAATACAGCACAACTATACACTATACTAGTCCGCGGTTTACGAACGAGTCCGCTAGCTTAAATGCTATGCAATGCTAATGTTTACATTAGTGCTGTCAAATTTATCGCATTAACAGGCAGTAATTGATTTTTGTAATTAATCACGTTAAAATACAGTGGGGCAAATAAGTATTTAGTCAACCACTAATTGTGCAAGTTCTCCCACTTGAAAATATTAGAGAGGCCTGTAATTGTCAACATGGGTAAAACTCACCCATGAGAGACAGAATGTGGAAAAAAAAAAAAGAAAGTCACATTGTTTGATTTTTAAAGAATTTATTTGCGAATCATGGTGGAAAATAACTATTTGGTCAATGCCAAAAGTTCATCTCAATATTTTGTTATGTACCCTTTGTTGGCAATAATGGAGGCCAAACGTTACTCTTCACAAGCTTTTCACATGCTGTTGCTGGCCCATTCCTCTATGCAGATCTCCTCTAGAGCAGTGATGTTTTGGGGCTGTCGTTGGGCAGCAAGACTTTCAACTCCCTCCACAGATTTTCTATGGGGTTGAGATCTGGAGACTGGCTAGGCCACTCCAGGACCTTGAAATGCTTCTTACGAAGCCACTCCTTTGTTGCCCTGGCTGTGTGTTTGGGATCAGTGTCATGCTGAAAGACCCAGCCACGTCTCATCTTCAATGCCCTTGCTGATGAAAGGATATTTTCACTCAAAATCTCTTGATACATGGCCTCATTCATTCCTTCCTTTAAACAGATCAGTCGTCCTGGTCCCTTTGCGGAAAAACAGCCCCAAAGCATGATGTTTCCACCCCCATGCTTCACAGTGGGTATGGTGTTCTTCGGACACAATTCAGTATTCTTTCTCCTCCAAACACAAGAACCTGTGTTTCTACCAAAGAATTCTATTTTGGTTTCATCTGACCATACCACATTCTCCCAGTCCTCTTCTGGATCATCCGAATGCTCTCTAGCGAACCGCAGACGGGCCTGGACGTGTACTTTCTTCAGCAGGGGGGACACGTCTGGCAGTGCAGGATTTGAATCCCTGGCGGGGTAGCCTTTGTTACTGTGGTCCCAGCTCTCTGTCGGTCATTCACTAGGTCCCCCCGTGTGGTTCTGGGATTTTTGCTCACCGCTCTTGTTATCATTTTGACGCCACGGGGTGAGATCTTGCATGGAGCCCCAGATCAAGGGAGATTATAAGTGGTCTTGTATGTCTTACATTTTGTAATAATTGCTCCCATAGTTGATTTCTTTACACCAAGTGTTTTACCTATTGCAGATTCAGTCTTCCCAGTCTGGTGCAGGTCTACAATTTTGTCTCTGGTGTCCTTCGACAGCTCTTTAGTCTTGGCCATAGTGGAGTTTGGAGTGTGACTGACTGAGATTGTGGATAGGTGTCTTTTATACCGATAATGAGTTAAAACAGGTGCCATTAATACAGGTAACGAGTGCAGCCTCGTTGGACCTCGTTAGAAGAAGTTATACCTCTTTGACAGCCAGAAATCTTGCTTGTTTGTAGGTGACCAAATACTTATTTTCCACTCTAATTTGGAAATAAATTGTTAAAAAATCAAACAATGTGACTTTCAGTTTTTTTTCCACATTCTGTCTCTCATGGTTGAAATTTACCCATGTTGACAATTACAGGCCTCTCTAATCTTTTCAAGTAGGAGAACTTGCACAATTGGTGGTTGACTAAATACTTATTTGCCCCATTGTATTTGACGCATTTAACGCATGCATGGAATTATTCACTCATGCATTGCCTCAAACAGATTATAATGACGCCATTTTTGCATATTGAGAGCTAAACGGCAGTGAAATGCGAGTGGATACAGACATTCATTGGACCGCAACTTTTATTGGCATAAGTTCTGGCAACTCGTTTACAACAAACATATCTTTTGTGGCGAGCGACGTGGGGAAGAAAGACAGGAGATGATCTATTTCTTAACACCCTTATTGAACAAAACGCAGAGAAGATATGCCATTTTCAGCCACCACTGACAGTCATGGTTTCCCAACTTCCCATCATGCACTTGGGCGGAACTGTTAGTCGCTAGTGACTCGCTACATTATCATTTAGTGAAAGCACAACATAAATAATGTTCCTCTCTCTCAAAAAAATAATGTTCACACAAAGAAAAGCGCTCAATGCACAAAGAGAACTGGCATTCCCAATCAAAATAGCTATGCAAAATACACATAAAACTTACTCAGACTTTGGCTTGGCTAGATCTCTAATTCATTTAAAACTCACCATTGACACCTTATGGTGTATTTCAATCACTTCCTTACGAAGTTAAAGACACTGTGGATGAACGGCAATGAGCCCATGTGACGTCCCGCTCGGCGACGTCAACAATGGTGAGCTATTAGTTTATTTTTTGATCGAAAATTTTACAAATTTTATTAAAATGAAAACATTAAGAGGTGTTTTGATATAACATTACCATAACTTGTACTCACATTTATCTTTTAAGAACTACAAGTCTTTCTATCAATGGATCGCTTTAACAGAATGTTAATAATATTAATGCCATCTTGTGGATTTATTGTTATATTAAACAAATACAGTACAAATGTACAGTATGTTGAATGTATATGTCCGTCTTGTGTCTTATCTTTCCATTCCAACAATAATTTACAGAAAAATATGGCATATTTTAGAGATTGTTTGAATTGCGATTAATTCCAATTAATTAATTTTCTAAGCTGTGATTAGCTCGATTAAAATTTTTAATCGTTTGACAGCCCTAGTTTAACTTAATTGGCTAACTTGCACAGCAAAATTCTGCTAGCTTAAATGCTACACAAGGCTAATGTTTACCAGATTGTTTCTGGTGCGCATCAGATTGTTTTATTAGCACACCAGATAGCCTCAATTTATTTTATTTCTGCCCGGACATGTCCACTTTTTACATCCTATCCAGGGCGTCCGGCGTGGTTTTATAAATTAATGAAAATGTCCAGTTTTCATTATTTTTCACGGGACCAATTAGCCTGAGTTGAAATTGACTGACACTTGTAACGGTCACCTCTGTAAATTGTGTTCCTCACGACATCGGCCACACGGTGGCACCTCTTTTTTATTATTAAATAGTTATGTTCTTGTGTTACTACTCACTTTTTGTTTGAGTTCATTGTGACCGCGTGTGCGCAGACCATTAAAATATTTTTAAAAATTCTCCCGGGGGGGGCATGCCCTCCGGACCCCACAAGAAGGTCTGTGCACAGCGATTCTTGTGGGCTGGGCTGAGTCAAACTCCAGGGCTGCTTTTGAGTCCCAGTCTGCCCCTGGGCGTTAGTAAACGGCCGCCATCTTAAAGCAGTACACTTCCCGGCAAGGCTGTTGTAGCGAACCTTCAAAGCGAACTTTTTATCTAAAATACTATAAAATATTGACTTGAATCTATCTTTAAAATAGTTTTAAAACTTTCACATGATACTCTTTCCCAGAGACACAGCTGGCGGCATTGGCGAATGAGAGGTAGCCTGTTGCGGGGTATCGAATTTCAAACTACGGAATGCCAGAAGGGCCACAATTTATCGCGCAACGCGGGTTGCGTGATGCCGTTAGTAAATAGTTTAACTGAAAACTTTGTTAAATATAGTTCCCGGTTCTCCCGATTAGTCACTCCGGGCCTGGTACTGTGCGATTGCCTGCTGTTGTGATGTTGATGCTAATGATGCTAACAGCGCACACGCACGAGGTGCAGTGCATCGTAAAAATTCTACGCGTCATCTTCGTTATGGATTTTAAAAAATAAATAACTTCGTCACGGATATAATTTAGGTTGCACTGAGCTGTTCTTGAAAATTAAAACCATGGTGAAAAAATTCCAGACTTACGACAGTTCATTTAATACTTTTAATACCTTTAATAATGGAAAACTAAATTCAATGCCTTTTTAATACTTTTAATAACCCGCAGGTACCCTGCTCTGGGTATTGCACACATTTCTTTTGGTGCCACGGCGCACCCTTTGACTCCGAAGCTCCTTGGCTCAACAGACAATAACACTGCAGCTGCTGAATGCATTTGCTAAGTGAGCAATCAGTCGCAAAGTGAGCTAAAAATCACACTTATCGCCCCATGATGATATGCAAAGGGAAATAAACGGGCTGAGAAATAGGAGCAGTGGGGTAAGGGGGAGAAGTGCTATTACCTGATCTGAGTTATCTTGCACAAAGAAGTGGGATGTGTCACCTCGACTCCTCTGAAAAGAGACACAATCCTCCGAGCACACATTTTACGAAACATTTTCTGTGAAATGATTGCTAATCTATGCAAAAAAGCAATCAGCGGCTCATTCATAATGCATGAGCGACGAGATACCAGTTTTGCAACGCTTTTGGATTATTAGATGTTATCTTGCATGCAGAAGCTGAAATATGAACACTCCTACCTGTCCTATTGTAATTACACCACTGCAGAGGTCTACTGACAAAGTGGAGGTGAGGGAAGAAAGATGCCGAAAGTGAGACGGACAAGCGAGAACCTCCGTATAATGTGACTGCAAATAACTCGAAATGGGAATATTTGTTTCTAACGGCTTTATAAATCCATTTGTGCCGTGATTTATCAGCGGATTTAAGTACATCTGCCTGTCTTTTTAATGGTCCATCAATCACACGCTGACATGTGATAACATTTTGAGATCCTCCTCCTCTTTCCCGAGCCCCTGATGGTGAAGGGAAAAGGAAGGAAAAAAAATCAATTGAATTGGCTGCAATCCCCGTGAAATGATGAGAACATATTTCCAAGTGAAAGCAAGTTCAAAGTATTAACGTTATGAAATGTTGATGCGGCTTCTCAAATTAATGCAAACCAATTTAAATTCAGGAGGTTTTTTGTTCAGTGGAGCTCCAATATATTTGGTGCCAATTTCTAAAAGCCATTTTCAAACCTGCATTAAAAAAAACGACAATGTGAGGATTATTGGATTCATATTATTAATGCAATCTCAGTAAAAAATGAGCACGAGAGCTTGAAATGTATGAGTTACAGAAATACGGAAAATTGTACAGTCCCTGACAAAAGTCTTGTCGCTTATCCATGTTGTAGAAACAATTGCTAATAACCTGACTTTTAACTATTTAATTGGTTTCAGAAATGGCTCATATAAAAGCTAAGACCCTCCCAAATGATGTTGAATGTACAAAAATATGTTTCACTGAATAAAGATTTATCATTTAATGAAGACATAAAAGTGAAATTTTGGCAAGACAAAAGTTTTGTCGCCTACATAAAGTAGTGTGAAAATTGAACAAAAAATGTTCTTCAAATACAAAAATATGTTAAATGACATAAGCGAATTAAGTAGTGGTGCTGTGAGATCCAAATTTAATATTTTATATGACTTCCATGGGCTTCGGCAAGGATTCATACAGTTTATTGATTAAGTCATCAGGAACATCAAAGAAAGCAGTCCTGCATGCCTCCCAGAGTTCATCAACATTCTTGGGTTTCGTCTTCCATGCTGCCTCTTTCATCCTACCCAAGTCTGGTGACTGGGCAGGCCAATCCCGGAGGATCTTGATCTTCTTTGCCTTGAGGAACTTTGAGGTAGAGATTGAAGTATGCGATGGAGCACCATCCTGCGAAAGAATTTGTCCCTTTTTATGTTTAGGAATGTAAGAGGTAGCTAAGATTTACTGATATTTCAAACTACAGTGATACCTCAGCTCACGAACAAAATTGGTTCCCAGAAAGTGTGTGTAAGGCGAAAAGTTCGTCTTCCGAACATTTATTTCCCATAAGAATCCATTAAAATGAGAATAATCCTTTCCCAGGTCGCCATAAAACATAATTTTCTACTAAGTAAGCCTTAAAACTACACAAAAATATACCTTATTTTCTTTAATGTCTTCTTAGGCTTAACACTAGCCTGTGGTGGGGTTTTTTTCGGTCTCATAATAGCAAAAGTACACTCAATATGGTCCAAAATGCCTATCAAACACAAACCACGTCCGCACTCAACGAAAGGGAGGGGACGAACTGGGACGCCGTGAGCGTGCGTCAGCTTCTCGTGGCGCTGTTCGACCACGTGGTTTGGTTCGTCCGCCGAAAACTAGTTCGTCAGCAGAGACTATATGCTCGCAAATTTAATGTTCTTGAGGCGAAAAGTTCGTAAGCTTAAGCGTTCGTGAGCTGAGGTATCACTGTATTTATGTTGCCTTCCACCCTGCAGATCTCTCGAACACCCCCATACTGTATGTAACCCCAGACCATGATTTTGCCACCACCAAACTTCACTTTTTTCTGAGTGAATCTCGGATCCATGTGGGCTCCAGTAGGTCTCCTGCAATATTTGCGGCGACTGTGGTGTAACTCAATGGAAGATTCATCTGAAAAATCCACCTTTTGCCACTTTTCCAGCGTCCATCCTTTTGACAGGCTGTGGGCCTTGGCAAATGCCGCACGTTTTTTTAATTGTCTGCACCCTGAGAGATAAATAGTCTGAAATATCAACAAATCTTAGCTGCCTCTTACATTCCTAACCATAAAAAGGGACAAATTCTGCAGCAGGATGGCGCTCCATCGCATACTTCAATCTCTACCTCAAAGTTCCTCAAGGCAAAGAAGATCAAGATCCTCCAGGACTGGCCAGCCCAGTCAAGCCCAGTCACCAGACATGAACATCTTTGAGCATGTCTGGGGTAGGATGAAAGAGGAAGCATGGAAGACGAAACCCAAGAATGTTGATGAACTCTGGGAGGCATGCAAGACTGCTTTCTTTGATGTTCCCGATGACTTCATCAATAAATTGTATGAATCCTTGCCAAAGCCCATTGAAGTCATACAAAATATTACATTTGGATCTCACAGCACCACTACTTAATTCGCTTATGTTATGTAACATATTTTTGAAGTAAATTTTTTGTTCAATTTTCACACTACTTTCTGTAGGCGACAAATCTTTTGTCTTGCCAAAATTTGACCTTTATGTCTTCATTAAGTAATAAATCTTTTTTCAGTGAAACAAATATATTTTTGTACGTTCAACATCATTTGGGAGGGTCATCGCTTTCATATGAGCCATTTGTGAAACCAATTGAATAATTAAAAGTCAGGTTATTAGTAGGGCTGTCAAAATTATGTTAACAAGCGGTAATTAATTTTTTAAAATTAATCACGTTTAAATATTTGACGCAATTAACGCACATGCCCGGCTCAAACATTAAAATGACAGCAAAGGGTCATGTGCACTTATTACTTGTGTTTTTTGGAGTTTTGTCGCCCTCTGCTAGCGCTTGGGTGCGACTGATTTTATGACCATGAAAATTGTGTAATTATTGACATCAACAATGGCGACCTACTAGTTTATTTTTTGATTGAAAATTGTACAAATTTTATTAAAACGAAAACATTAAGAGGGGTTTTAATATAAAATTTTTATAACTTGTACTAACATTTATCTTTTAAGAACTACAAGTCTTTCTATCCATGGATCGCTTTAACAGAATGTTAATGCCATCATGTTGATTTATTGTTATAATAAACAAATACAGTACTTATGTACAGTATGTTGAATGTATATATCCGTCTTGTGTCTTATCTTTCCATTCCAACAATAATTTACAGAAAAATATGGCAATTTTATAGATGGTTTGAATTGCGATTAATTACGATTAATTAATTTTTAAGCTGTGATTAACTCGATTAAACATTTTAATCGTTTGACAGCCCTAGTTATAAGCAATTGTTTCTACAAAATGGATAAACTTTGTCAGGGAATGTAGAATCCACCATGAATTCTGTCGTGTATCAGAGGGTGCTTGAGGAACATGTGAGATCATCCGTGAAAAAGTTCAAGCTGAAGCGAAACTGGACCCTGCAACATGACAATGACCCAAAACATCCCAGTAAATCCACCTAGAAATGAGGAAATGGAGAGTCCTGGAATGGCCGAGTCAAAGCCCAGATTTGAATCCCATTAAGATGCTGTGGGGTGACTTGAAACGGGCTGTACATGCAAGAAACCCCTCAAACATCTCACAGCTGAAAGCAAACGATCTTCAGACTGATGTCAAAGACTAACAGATGGATACAAAAAGTGTCTCACTGAAGTTATTTCAGCCAAAGGGGCTAACACTAGCTATTAGGTAGTAGAGTATCCTAACTTTTTCCTCAGTTAAAATATGCATTTCTTGTCGATATATTTGGTTTAATGGGTAAAACAATGTTAATTTTTGTTGTTTACCTGCAATTAAATCACTTTCTTTTCTAGAGGTAAAGAAAAAACAAGATCAGACATTGACATGTGAACATTTCTTAAAGTGATCCTCTAACTTAAATACATGTGGGCTCTAATAAACCATAATTGTTCTCTTGTACTAAAATATGTTGTTAGAAACACATAAAATGTTAAATCAATGGCAATATTTTATAATATTTAGTCCATATTTTGACCGTTAGTTGGCGCCATGGTTTGCGGGCTCGCCGTGATGACGTCATTGGTATCTTTCGTGTTCAACAATTGCTTATTGCTGCTTATACTCGCGAAGTAAAATGCCACAATTTGCTTTGGGATGCAATTTCCAGTCAAATGGAAACAAGGGGAGTGAAGTGAGTGGTCAAGGTGGAATTATTATTTTTATTGAATAAATGTGCATAAGTGGAAGCTTCTCCCCCTTTTTTGGTCCCTGTATGCACGCATCCTACCCACCACGCGTTACAACTAGCGCCCGAACATTTTTCCTGGATCCTCGGTCAAGTAAGTGATCCGTCTATTTTCTGGATCCGACGGTCCCACCGCGTCTGCAATATTGGTTTCGGATCTGTCCATTTTTTTGATTCTTCGGTCCCACAGCGGCTTTTCGGATCAGTCTATTTTGTGGAATCGACGGCCTAATCGCGGCTGCGACATTGCCATGGTATCAGTCTAATTCCTGGATCTTCAAGTGAGTAAAAAAACGTAGATTTGGATTACTATTGCTATCTTTTTTTGTTGACTATTCTTCGTGGGAGTTTTCCCCCAAATCATACTTAATAATTAAAGCACTATGGCACGCTACAGTCACGACAGTGACTCTGACGTGGAGCTTACAACAATGTTGGGAGTTCGTCAGGGAACGCGTGTTTGCGTACTGCTGAGCTCCCGAGTGAAGAATGGTAAAGTTGGAAATATTATTTTTTGTGAATAAATGTGCATAAGTGGAAGCTTCTCCCCTTTTTGTTACTTTTATACACGTAACCTAGCTACCACGCATTACAATGTACAAGACATGGATTACACAAGGTGTGCTCTTTGGCCTGTACTGTAAGCTAACAACAGCTCTGGATGCTAACAATCTACATAATTATATTGGGATAAGTTTGAAAACGCAATATGCTTACCTTGAATATCTGCTAATAAAACCGGACAGCATACACTCTCGCTCCCAACCGGCCTTCCCAACAGGACTCTCGCATCACCAGTTTTGCCCAACTTTTGTCTTATCAGGTATTTGCTGCACGCATTTTTCCCTGAAGCTCGTCTTGTGAACGACCGAAATTGCTGTCCTGCTCTTCACTTTTCAGATCTGGTTCAAATAGGAAGGGTAGAACTGACGATATGTTGGGAAAGCTAACGAGTGACACGCTGGAATTTCCGCAACGGGACCAGTGACGTCACGCACTGCGACGTAACAAGAATGGCGACCTATCACTTAAAATAATTTTACAAACTTTATTAAAACAATAACATTAAGAGGGGTTTTTATATCAAATTATTATTAACTCATACTAACATGTATCTTTTATGAATGACTTGTCTTAAAAACAGAGGATCCCTTTAATAAAGAACTGAATATTTAATGGGGCGTCCTATATTTTTTCCACATGACTGTAGTATACACTACATTCAAGAAAAATAAATTGTCATGTCCACGATTGAGGTTAAGGTTCAGTTAAGGTGCAGACATGTTCTGTACTCCACATCTACCCAGCTACAAGACAAAAAGATTTTCCCATACAAGCCACAGCAAGGATGAAGGGTGCCTTAAAAAATCAATGAGTCTTTTCAAAGGCAACAAAGAAAGAAAGGTGCTTTTGTCTTCAATTAAACAAGTGTGCCAGTAGCGTTGAAGAATGACCGTGTGTTGCAGGTACCTGCATCAGAGAATCAATTTCTAGATCAATACAATGACATGATACAATTCTGTGATGGAGGATGGGGAAAGGGAACAGGGGCTGGAGGTCCAAGTTAAGGGTTGCAGATGTTTACAACATAAACAGTCAAGAGGGACGATCCACAGAAGGCCCAGATGGGGAAAGCAATGTGTCGGACATCCAACCAATTAAATGGTTGCAACCTTGGAAGAAAAATGTGCATTGGAAGGGGTCAGACATCCTGAGATGATTAACAGGTCAGGAGGAAGAGAGTAAGTCTCTTGTGCATTAATATTTGATAAACCTTGTCAGAAGCATTTTTTTAAAGAGGTCTGATTTGGACTTGAAGAAAATCTGTCTTTACCATTACTTGACAAACCAAGTACCAGTTACTGTAGTGGTCCACATTAGTGATGTCCCCGATTATACACTGCTAGCCAAAAGTATTGGCACCCCTGCAATTCTGTCAGATAATGCTCAATTTCTCAAAGAAAATGATTGCAATTACAAATGCTTCAAAGCATCAAAACAAATTACACATGCTAGCTTAGCTGCATGTCATTCCAGAGTGATCATATTTTGATTTCCAAAAGAAGGTCACAAAAAACATTAATAATCCCCGTTTAGTCTTATACTCCAAGTTTATATGGACTGATAGAACACATACACACACATACGAGCCTTGACGTGTGTGCGTGGGTGTGTCAGTTTGCCCCGATTCGGCCATGTGCGCAATAATGAAATATTGCTCATTCGGCGCACAGAATGAAAATCGAAAATTGTATGGCTTATTCTTTTCTTTATTTTATTTTTTTATGACTGCGGTCAAGCCCGCTTTGTGCTTAAAAGCAGAGTTCAAGCTAGGCGCTAATGCCTACATGGCTGCCGTCCTCCGTGCCTCTTGTTCTTTGTTTGCTGACGTCACTGCTGCATGAATTCCGATTTGGGAGTCTTCACAGTTCAGACAGCCAGTCACGTTTGGAAAAAATGTGGCCCAGATCGGATTTGAACCACATATGAAAGTGACTCAGATCACATTTCAAATGGTCCACTTCTCTTCAACTTGTCCCGTTCAGACCGTCAAGTTAATGCTTCACTTGAGTCTGAAAATCACGAAAAATTCGGATTCGTGCATTAAGACCTGTAGTATGAACCTAGCCTTAAAGTGCATGTGACACGAAAAAGCATGTTTATTTCATAATACACGCGGTATTTTATGCTCCTGAATGATATGGACCGCTTGGATGTGTGTGGAAGCGATCGCCATATTTATTTAGTTTTTTGAATCCCGCGCCATGAAAATGAGTGACTTCCTGCTTCGGTCTTGCATTGAGGAGGAGGGCGCTGTGACGTGTACGGTAGAAGGCGTCCTCTTCACTATACAGCGTACTGTTGTGTATGAGGACGAAGGATTCAGCTGATTTTGCAGATTAATACGTTTATTTTTCGCATCACGCCACCCAAACGGCTGCAAAAAAATCATTCTGTATGAGGGAGAGGCGTATGCGCCTTTTTGGAGTTTCAAAAGGTTCCCATTCACCGTGGATATTGGCTAAACAAGCCCGACTACTGTGGGACCATTGGACTTATGAGGAAGTGAGTAAACATCTTGTTTAGTATTATGTCAAATATTAATACAGCTATTACAAAGTAAACACTACAAACTTTCTTTAAATAAAGGACTACTTACGTTTGATCATTGATAGGCATGTAAAAAGCTCTCCTCGTGCACATTAGCAGCATGTTAGCTGCACAACAACTGCAGCCGCCCTCCTTTGGGGAACGAACTGTAAATTGCTCTCCACCGCGCGGTTTGCCGATCCGCGAAGACAATCGACAACCCATTCGTCATGTCAATAAATCCAGGCTAGTTATGTGTGATTTTCCGCTTCGAAGACTTTGAAACATTACTCGGTTCGGGTTAGCATGTCGGCTAGCTGTCACGCCTTTTGGTTTGTTTACATTCTCCGAAGCCAGGGAAGGGAAATGACATATGTCCGATTTAGGTGTCATAAAATATCATTCGGGAGGTGCGACAGTAAAGGTGAAATCGACAGTTTTGACCATTATGGAGTAATTTTTCCATGTCGTCCTGAATAAATGCATTTTTATTATTTCATATTCCATTTAGCACAACACTGTTATTTTTCATGACCATGCCATTTATTTAGCAATTGGGGAAAATACTTGGAGAGACTGAAACAATGACATTTTGCGGCTCTCTTCGTCGCGTTTTCCTCGTTCTGAATAATTCCCCCACAATGGGCTGAAAAGGAAAACCGATGAGCCCAGGCTACCGCTGACGTCATCCACCTGTTGGGGACGGTAAAGCCCTATAATGGTAGGCGTGGTTAACCGGCAGATTAAAAGACTAATTTCTCGTCATCTGCGCTTTGCTAAATTGCTGTATATAGTCGAATCGTCTCAAAATATGATTCTAATTCACATAATAATGCCATTTAAGACTTTTTTTCTCCTGTCGTATGCTCTTTAAGGTCTGCTGCTGGTTTCGATTTAAGGTGTATGGCAGGGTACATCCACAATTGCGCTTTGTAACTGGTCGGTGATCTAAAACATTCCACTTCCACCCATATATACAGTGGGGCAAATAAGTATTTAGTCAACCACCAATTGTGCAAGTTCTACTTGAAAAGATTAGCGAGGCCTGTAATTGTAAACATGGGTAAACCTCAACCATGAGAGACAGAATGTGGAAAAAAAAACAGAAAATCACATTGTTTGATTTTTAAAGAATTTATTTTCAAATTAGAGTGGAAAATAAGTATTTGGTCACCTACAAACAAGATTTCTGGCTGTCAAAGAGGTCTAACTTCTTCTAACGAGGTCTAACAAGGCTCCACTCGTTACCTGTATTAATGGCACCTGTTTTAACTCATTATCGGTATAAAAGACCTGTCTACAACCTCAATCAGTCACACTCCAAACTCCACAATGGCCACGACCAAAGAGCTGTCGAAGGACACCAGAGACAAAAAAATTGTAGACCTGCACCAGGCTGGGAAGACTGAATCTGCAATAGGTAAAACGCTTGGTGTAAAGAAATCAACTGTGGGAGGAATTATTAGAAAATGCAAGACATACAAGACCACTGATAATCTCCCTCGATCTGGGGCTCCATGCAAGATCTCACCCCGTAGCGTCAAAATGATAACAAGAACGGTGAGCAAAAATCCCAGAACCAGACTAGGGGGACCTAGTGAATGACCTACAGAGAGCTGGGACCACAGTAACAAAGGCTAACATCACCAACACAATGCAGCGTCAGGTACTCAAATCCTGCACTGCCAGATGTGTCCCCCTGCTGAACACGTCCAGGCCCGCCGGCGGTACCCTAGAGAGCATTTGGGTGATCCAGAAGAAGACTGGGAGTATGTGTTATGGTCAGATGAAACCAAAATAGAACTTTTTGGCAGAAACACAGGTTCTCGTGTTTGGAGGAGAAAGAATACTGAATTATCCGAAGAACAACATACCAATGTGAAGCATGGGGGTGGAAACATCATGCTTTGGGGCTGTTTTTCTGCAAAGAGACCAGGAGGACTGATCTGTGTATAGGAAAGAATGAATGGGGCCATGTATCTAGAGATTTTGAGTGAAAATCTCCTTCCATCAGCAAGAGTATTGGAGATGAGACGTGGCTGGGTCTTTCAGCATGACAATGATCCCAAACACACAGCCAGTGCAACAAAGGAGTGGCTTCGTATGAAGCATTTCAGGGTCCTGGAGTGGCGTAGCCACGCTCCAGATCTCAACCCCATAGAAAATCTGTGGCGGGAGTTGAAAGTCTGTGTTGCCCAACGACAGCCCCAAAACATCACTGCTCTAGAGGAGATCTGCATGGAGGAATGGTCCAAAATACCAGAAACAGTGTTTGAAAAGCTTGTCAAGAGTTACAGAAAACATTTGGCCTCCGTTATTGCCAATAAAAGGTACATAACAAAGTATTGAAATGAACTTTTGGTTTTGACCAAATACTTATTTTCCATCATGATTTGCAAATAAATTCTTAAAAATTAAACAATGTGATTTTCTGTTTTTTTTTTTCTACATTCTGTCTCTCATGGTTGAGATTTACCCATGTTGACAATTACAGGCCTCTAATATTTTCAAGTGGGAGAACTTGCACTATTAGTGGTTGACTAAATACTTATTTGCCCCACTGTATATGCGCTTCCAGGAGTTGACAGAACCGTGCACAGCACAGAAAGTCCCGGAGTCTCATCTACGTTGTGCTGAATCCATTTTTGGAGATTGTGTGGGTTCTTCTGGATTGATTTTGAGTTTAACTTTGTCTACACAGTGCTTACTTCAGCCGCACTTCATGTTGTTCTGTCTAAACCCGAAGTCCATAGCAGAAAATGTCAAAGATGGCGCCGTCCAATTTTCGCTCAGGAAACTTTTTTGTCTTAAGTTTAGTGAGGTAGCTGCGGTACCACTTCAAAACTTTTGTCGAGAATTCCTGTTTTCATGGTCAACCTGCTCTTGTAACAAGACTACCATTGTTCACAGCTGCTAGACAGGCTAAAGTGTCAGGGAGGAAATTGCTTTGTTTTAAAAGGTCACACATTCCAAATGTATGTTTATGCATGTAATATATGTACGCAATCCCAGATAGTGGGTGCAAACAGAAAAAGAAAGCCGATTACGTAGCCTGCAAATGAATTATTTTTTACGAGGGGGAGGGCAATCAAGACCATACATAATTTACCCCTTCAACTAAATGGACTCAGTTCCTTTACACTGCACTAAACCTCCCGGCCCGCTCACCCAAAGACTAAACACCCCTGGGAAGATCATGCACAACATCATGATGTTGATGTTTCTTGTCTCTATACGCAGTGGGGAAAGTGGACCCCGCCGAGCTCATTTCTATGGCCCGCTCTGGCACAACTACTGTAAATGTGTAACATTAAATTCTTGTCTCGGATAATATGAGCTGACAATACAATGTGAAGCCAGTGAGTCCACAGTCGCACATGTAAACAGTCTCTGCAGGAAGTCATTGAAGACCCTGTTAGTAAAACCGGCGGTCATCAGCAACATGACATGTTGTCAGTCAGCTCCAGTTGTGTATTCAAACTTAATGGCTCCTGACAAGCTCTCCAGCCGCACACTGGGGGTCCAAAGAGAGAGAGCGCCCCTGGGGAGTATGACCACTCAGCAAATTCACATTTAACATTTCAGTGTCCTATTCAGCTTGGATAAAATGATTGAAAAATCTTTAAAGTGCCTGTGACACGAAAAAGCACGTTTATTTCATAATACACGTGGTATTTTATGCTCCTGAATGAAATGGACCGCTAAAGATGTCCCGATCGATCCGGTCCGATCACGTCATTTTCAAAGTATCGGAATCGGCAAAAAAATATCGGACATGCCTTTTTTTTTAATATATATATATATATATATAGTTTTTATTTAAATCGTTTTCTAATTGTATTTACCGTTACAGACAAAATGTCTTACACTCATCCAGAGTAGTTTTGGCTTAAAGTAGGGCTATCAAGTTTATTGGGTTAACGGCGGTAATTAATTTTTTTTAATTGTTCACGTTAAATAATTAACGCATGCGCTGCACGACCCACTCACGCATTGTCGCGTTCGATCTATAAAGACGCCGTTTTACCTATAGATAGCGCTAAAAGGCAGCGTATAATGAGTAGAGAGAATTTTGACAGCCTTTGGAGCCATTTTTTATGTGGCTAAAGCCTTACAATACCTCTCTCAGCAATTAAAAATAACGTGGGAGGCAATGTGGGGAAGAAAGGTAGTAGTTGATCTTTTTCTTAACACCCTATGTTCTTTCCCAACGCAGAGAAGATATATCAATTGGTGCCTCTACGCACAGTCATGGTTGCACTTCCCATCATGCATTTGGGCAGAAGTTAAATGGCTGCAGTATCATTTACTGAAAGCTCAACAAATACACTAGATGGCAATATTTAGTCACAATGTACAAAGTCACATTTATCCTTTAAGAATTACAAGTCTTTCTATCCGTGGATCCATCTCACAGAAAGAATGTTAATAATGAAAATGCCATCTTGAGGATTTATTGTCATGATAAACAAATACAGTACTTACGTATGTACTGTTTGTTGAATGTATATATTCGTTTTATTCCTTTTTTTCTTAAGGCATTGCCAAAATGTATATGATCGGGAAAAATTATCGGGAATGATTGGAATTGAATCGGGAGCAAAAAAAAAAAAAAGCAATCGGATCGGGAAATATCGGGATCGGCAGATACTCAAACTAAAACGATCGGGATCGGATCGGGAGCAAAAAAACATGATCGGAACAACCCTATGGACCACTTGAATGTGTGTGGAAGCGATCGCTATATTTATTTAGTTTTTTTAATCCCGCACCATGAAAATGAGCGATTTCCGGCAACTGTCTTGAGTTGAGAAAGAGGGCGCTGTGACATAAACAGAAGAAGGAGTCCTCTTCACTATACAGCCGTACCGTTGTATGACAAGCAGTGTTGACACAGATTACTTGAAAAAGTAATTTAAATACTGATTACTGATTACGCCTCAAAAAAGTAATCTAGTTACTTTACTGATTACTTCTTTATCAAAGTAACTAAGTTACTTTAAAAGTAATCCATCGTTACTTTTTACCCATTTTTCTCCCTTTGCCGCCTCAAAATAAGAATGACAACAGAAAAATGTCATCACATGTAATTGACTTTCCGATGATTGAATTTAAAGGGGAATATCAGAATTTCGCGCGAGCTTAGCCACTCCGGAGCCCTGAAACTAACAAATATCAGACAAACTGCTTGGAATTTTTTAAAATCAACTCCACCGACCAATTAAACCCCGCTGACTCTAAGATTAAGCCTAAAGTCAAAACATCTGAATTTCGGGTTATGATTAACAGCATATCAGTGCCAATGTAAAACAATGCAAACCGACGGCACAATAATCAACAACACACAAGTGGATTGTACAGTGCAATAAACACAAAGGTGGTGGCGGGCGCGGATGCGCGTGCAGCCGTGCACATTAACAACCCGGAAGTACTCCTCTCAACACACGCGGTCAATTTGGCCACAAATCGTGGCGGCAACTAAGCATTTTACACTCAGTCGGACTTACAAAACATCCCACAGATGCTAAACGAACACATCACCTCACGGCATGAATGTGCAACACGCATATGATGTAAACAAAGCTTGCTAACTTGGAGCGATGACTGCCTGTCGTTGCTACGGCAAAGCTACGAAACGGCCGCGCATGTAAGGGGTCCAACCTTTTGCTGATACCCTCCAGAATGAAGGAAAAATACTCACCTTCATTCATGGATATCCACAGATCAACATTCCCTCACAACGTCTCAATACTCGGCGCGAATGTCCACCCACCTCAGTCCCACAACACGTGACGCGAGACCAAAACAGGAAATGGCTAAGAGGTTGTCATGGAAACACGTACCGGGAACCTTTTATTTTAGCATTTTCTATTCAAAATGCTCTTCGTACATGACTACAATATTCTTCATTCTACATAAGTTATGAGGCAATGAAAAATAGTAACGCAGAGACACTAAGGAAATTAACTTTAATCAGATTACTGGTGTAGAAAAATGAACGCATTAGATTACTCGTTACTGAAAAAAGTAATCAGATTACAGTAACGCGTTACTGACAACACTGACGACAAGGACTAAGGATTCAGCAGATTTTGCGGATTAATACGTTTATTTTTCGCATCACGCCAGCCCAATGGCTGCAGAAAAATCTTGCTGTAGGAGGGAGAGGCATGTGCGCCTTTTTGGGGTTTCAAAAGGTTCCCATTCACCGGTGGATATTGGCCAAAACAAGCCCTGCTACTGTGGGACCATGGGACTTATGAGGAAGTGAGTAAACATCGTGTTTTGTATTATGGCAAGTACTGGGATCATTTTAATATGTAGGTGGCTTGCATTTTGTGACATGCTCCTTGTCCCTTCGGCCGACGAACGGCGGCTTGTCGCACATCCCCCCTGCCGGGAGAGCACTGCAAGTATACTCGGCTTATTCCCATCTTCAAGTGCCCGGTGTTCTGTCAAATTTTACGACCGATAAGAAATTGCAACTTTGGGTTAAAAAATAGTCGCGAATACAGTGATTACAAAGTAAACTTTCTTTAAATAAAGGACTACTTACGTTTGATCATGGATTGGCATGTAAATGTTCAGCGGTCATTGTCCAGCTGCTTCCTTGGCGAGCTCTCCTGTCCGTATTAGCAGGGGAACGAGCTGTAAATTGCTCTCCGCCGGGCGGTTTGCCGATCAGCGTAGAAAATCGACAACAACAATAACAATAGTTCCTATTGTTACTGACGTGTTGACAGCGATGAGCTCTCACGGATTTCCGACTTACGTTCTAACTTTCATTTTACCGTATCAATCCATGGAAGAAACATTTATTCATCATGATGAAACGAGCAAGTTATACAATAGCCTTTAAAAGAAAAGTCACATCTGTTTTGTTTTCTCCTAGATTCTGGTAAGTTGGAGAAGTTGTCATAATATTACCGTAAATATTGTCCGTTTATGGTAATGTTTTGAACTACCAATGTGCCATGCTTGTGCTGTGTTTCACCAGTCAGTAAAATGACATTTCTGTATCTGTACATGAGCACTGTTTTCTTATATTCTTCTATTTATTGGTGCTAAAATTAGGGTGCGCGTTATAAACAGGTACAATAATTTCCCCTCAATTTTACAAGTAAATTTGGGGTGTGTGTGTGTGGCTAGGGACTCGGGTGAAAAGCTATTTATCAAAATGGATACAATATGTTAAGATGGACGAGAACATATCTGGCACACTTCACATTAGCTGTGGTGTCCCTCAAGGGTCTGTGTTGGGACCAAAACTTTTCATTGTGTATATGAACGATATCTTCCACGTATCCAGTGCATTTAAAACTTATTTTATTTGCTGACGACACCAACATATTCTATAGTAGTGATAATTATAGCGAGCTAGTAACTACCGTGAATAAGGAACTAAAAGCCATAAAGAAGTGGATGGATATAAATAAATAATCCCTCAATATTAAGAAAACAAAGGCAATATTATTTGGTAATCAAATAGCTAATTCAGAGTTGAAAATAATAATTGAAGGTCTACCAATTGAAAATGTAAATGAAACTAAATTTCTTGGTGTTACAACTGATAATAAGCTGTCATGGAGACCCCACATCAGATTAAACGAAAAACAAAATCTCCAAATGTCTGTCAATCATAAATAAAGAAAAACAATACCTTGATGTAAATGCACTTTGGATTTTATACTGCACTTTGGTACTCCCATACTTTTCATATTGTGTCGAAGTATGGGGGAACACTTAACAAAGTGCATTATATCCATTAGTTACAGAAGTAGCAATTCGGATTATACACAAAGTGGGTTTTTTAGATCACGCTCATGATTTACTCAATCAAAACTGTTAAAATGTAATGATCTTGTAAAATACAACACATCAATATTTTTATTTAAAGCATTTCATAAGTTATTACCCCTCAATTTACAATGTCTTTTTACAGTGCAAGAGCAATCTCATAATTTGAGAAGATTTGCCAACTTTTCACGACCAAAATTTCGTACTACTCTTAAAGGATTCTGGGTGTCTGTATGTGGGGTAAAACTCTGGAACAGTTTGGGATTACATTATAAGCAGTGTCAAATTGCTGTATAAACATCAGGTCTGGTCACGATATACAGAAAGAGGTCTTTAAATGTCTTGGGTATATGTAGAAATATTACATGTTTTATGTATAATATTTAGTACATATGTAATAGTTACTCATATGTATTATTAGTGATGTGTGTGTGCGTGTGTGTATATATATATATATACACCAGAGGTTGCGCTAGACATTTTCGTTGTCTGTCATTTTGACTGACAGGGTCATAAAAATCCGGTCATAGTCTATTTTTACCCGTCACTTAAATTTTTTAAATGATAATGATGACATATTCAATAGTATTTAGTTTTCATTCATTTTTAATTAATATTGTAACACTTGCTTGGCGGCGAAAAATTAGACACGGAAGTCGTGGTATTTTTCTCCCTTTTTACTCTGCTTACCAACAACTCCGCCCCCAAAGAAAAAGAGGCAACGATATAGACCCCAATCACCAACGTCACACAATGATCTTAATTGTGGTTGTCAGCCCAAAATCTTCTAAATATATATTAAATGCATCTTACCAGATATAAAAAGACTACTACATAGTCTGTGGTGATCGTTTGGTGCCCAGACTTCTTGTCGAATTACAGCAGTCCATCTCGCTCTCATCTTCACCATTTTGATTATTAATATTAACGAGCAGAAAAACACGCCGTAATAGGAGGCATGTACGTAGCGGTAATGTGTAAATATCACGAGCTGACACACAATATGGCGGCTCCGGTCAGGGGGGCGGAGTTGTGACGTCATGTGATTGGGTGATTGGATGACGCGCTGGCACACCGCGCGTTGATGTGTCAATCACGGTGCCGCCGCCGGACCCCGGTGACGCTACAATATTCTGACAGAAGAGCCAACGACGTCATGCATTAAGAGAGACAATAGCTAATATGCTGACTCGCCACCCTGTGGTCTGGGGTGTGAATTGCAACCTGTCAAAATGACGGACGGATTTCAGTTTTTTCCGTCACCGTTTTAAAAAAACGGTCAACGACGGAAAATATCCGGTTAACGCGACCCCTGATATATACATATACATATATACACTGCAACTATTGTTATTATTATTGATGTAATCATTATGATTAGTACAGTTGTTGTAGGGAAGTGACTGCATTTCCATGGAATTTTTGAAGTGAAATGGGGGTGGGACACAAAAAAGCTCGGCTTCTTCCCACTCCTTTTCGAGCTACACGTGTATGTATTGTTATTATTTTTGTTACAATCATCATTACTGTTTTATTTTTATTTTATTTTTTATTCCATACTTGTTTTTTGTTGTTGTTATTGCTCGAAATAAAAATCAATCAATCAAAAGACTTTTTTTCTCGTGTCGTATGCACTTTAATTCGGATCTGTCCGCACAAAACTGCATTTTTCTCCTCTCTTCTTGGCTCATTTTGCTCAATTTCCTGTTAACTGAAATAATGTTCTAGCTTTCTTAGATTCTATTGATCAAAGCAAAAATAAGCAAGCGCTGACATTGATTAAAAAAAAAAAAAAAATCGGTGGCTCATTGAAGAAAAAAAAAAATGATTGAGAATTAAAGCGTAAAGAGAGAGGCGCTTCAAATGAAACAGTCTCTGTTGTCTCGTTCTTGCCCCCTCTCTCTTGTCAATGCCGCTTCAATTGAAAAGCGCAGTGGTAATTAAATTCCAGCAGGGGTTAGGGGCAACTGTGCAGTGTGCTGCCAAGGGGAGGCGGGGCGTAAGATTAGGGGCGGTGATGCTCGCTGAACATAAAGATGACACAATCCAAGGGGACAGAAGGGGCGCCAGGCGCAAAGAGAGGGAGGGTGACAAATGTCGTTTATTCACGTGTGCCGCGCTACTTAATCTTCATGACATTTAAGGGGGGTGGAAAATCAAAAACTCGTAAATCCCGGCACGACCTTTTTTCCCCAAATCTGGAATACTGCAAACAGATCCATCTTCCCAATGTGCAGCTTTTGCATTATAATTGTAATGTTTTTGATACTAAGAGATGTTAGGAAAACAGGTGTTTGCACACAAGGTTCACAATAAGTACTATTAAAATTTTGGGTTTTGGCTAACTCTGAAAATGTTTAACTCATCTAGTCGTCACATACATGATCAGTTGAGTAGTGTAAAATCAAAGAGTGCAATACTGTACTTCAGCAAACATTAGTCAAGAACTCTCCATTATAAAGAATGTGTAGAACTCTATCGCCATCTGGCGGACAAAGTTTACTACACGTGTTTATCATTGAACGAGATGCACGATTAACACTGGTCCAGTTACTTGATGTGAAAATGTCCCTTGGCTTATTTCCCCAGATGAGCACATACTGCATACCTGAAATCATGATGAATGTAAAAAGTCTTCATTTGCATATCCATGGCCTCAGGGGCGTCTCAAAAACGGTTTAAAGTCCCTAAAATGTCCTCCTTTAGAGAGCGGGGAGAATGTATTTGGACACCAGGACCACCAATACTTGTTTCCCAGCAATCAAAGTTGCAGTCATTCAAGTCCTGAATTGTACTCTGGATTACTGCGGTGTCCGTTTCTACAAAGAAAGGCAAGTCGTGATTGAAGGTACTGTTAGAGGGAACATAAAAATTAAATGAGAACTTGCTGAAGAGTACAGTGAAACCCCATTTATCACATTGAATATATTTTTCATGTAGTTTTTCCCGGTTCTGCCCTATAGAACCCACAAGGGTCCAAATTAAATAAAAACAACATTTTGACATAAATACCCTTTGATAAATAACAGACAAAGTTGTGTAAAATAGGTTTTAAATTGTAAAATAAGGTAATATTATTATGAAAAAGATTTGACAAGAGGCGTTTTTCACAAAGTGTATTTTTCTAAATTTCATTAAACTTTTTAACCACAATTGGCTTTTTATTTCATAATGTTGTTTTTCAGCGCAGCGATTTTACAAGATTAAAAGCGTTTTTCACTAAGTCATTTTTTTCATGTCTTTTCCCACAACGGCCTTTTTATTTCATAATGTCCTTTTTCTGCACAATGAAGCGTGTGTTGTAGTGCTGCAACGATTAATCGATTAACTCGAGTAAATCGATTAGAAAAAGGAGTCGAGTTAAATTTAGCTGCTTCGAGTATTCGTTCAGTAAAGTGGCGTTGTGATGGTTTGTTTTGAAAGTGTTTGCATTTAGTTTTATTGATTTGGGTGGATACACTGCCCTCTAGTGGGAACAGTGAATTTAAATTTAGCTGCTTAGAGTATTCGTTTCGTTAAAGTGGCGTTGTAATGGTTTGTTTTGAAAGTGTTTGCATTTAGTTTTATTGATTTGTGTGGATGCACTCCCCTCTAGTGGCAATATTGAATATGACATAACTCATTTCACATGGCTGAACCCAACTGTTGAGACCAACATAAGCTAAGTTTTTGTTTGAGCTAATGTTTTTTAATGCATTTGTAATTTAGTTTATAGGGACAGTATATTTAGCTGATTTTTGTGAGAATATTTGTTTGAACCATTAGTTAGGAGAATTTTAAATAGAAAAAAAAGTTAGCATTTTATAGCCTTTAAGCTAGTGGACTTTTGCTACGTAATTTAGCCAATTGTTCTTTTGTTGTACTTAGATCCTCATTTTTAGCTCATTTTTAGCGTGTACGCAGTATTTTTGAACCAAACAAGAGCACACAGCAAAGAGCACTAGGGATATGAAGAGCTAAGACGAGGAAATATGACGAAACATATGTAGCGTATGGCTTTGACTTTTAGAGGGAGACATGGAAAGACCAGTCTGTTTACTGTGTCTAATAATGTTTGCAGGGGACAGCAGGAAGCCAAAACGTCACTTAAAGGCGTTAGACCCCAATCACGTTGATAAATCGCCTGATTTTTTTTTTTTCAGCGAAAAACATGCCGAATATTGCCAACAATTGTCCTGCTTTATCAGTAAACCGGCAAGCACTGTTAGCATCATATAAGGCGGCATACCAAGTTGCTCAGTACAAAATAACCCCACACAATAGCAAAGGAGCTGATACTGCTTGCAGCAAAAATTAAAAACTGTTCAATAACAGTCATTTGTGTTTTATTAATTTTTGTTTATTCTGTCAAATTGTTAAGCAATTTGTCCTCACAAGTTAATGTTGCTAATCAATTTGAAGTTGTTATTATTTATTGATTTTATTACATTTTATTTTTCAGTATTAAATGATCAAAAAATGTTCTCTGAGTGTATTTTTAGTTTGGATGTGATTTTTTTTTTTTTTTTTTTTTTTATTCAGCCGAATTGATGAGTCTTTTCTGTTACAAACAAAACTATGTCAAAGTTATACTTTATTATTAGGGCTGTCAAACGATTAAAATTTTTAATCGAGTTAATTACAGCTTAAAAATTAATTAATCGTAATTAATCGCAATTCAAACCATCTATAAAATATGCCATATTTTTCTGTAAATTATTTTGGGAATGGAAAGACAAGATGGATATATACATTCAACATACGGTACATAGGGACTGTATTTGTTTATTATAACAGTAAATCAACAAGATGGCATTAACATTATTAACATTCTGTTAAAGCGATCCATGGATAGAAACACTTGTAGTTCTTAAAAGAAAAATTTTAGTACAATTTATAGAAATTTTATATTAAAACCCCTCTTAATGTTTTCGTTTTAATGAAATTTGTAAAATTTTCAATCAGTCAAAAAATAAACTAGTAGCCCGCCATTGTTGATGTCAATAATTACTTACACAATGCTCATGGGTGGCTGAAGCCTATAAAATCAATCGCCCCCAAGCGCCAGCAGAGGGCGGCAAAACTCCATAAAACACAATTAACAAGTGGTGTTTCACTGTACCGTCATTTATATCTGTCTGAGTGGGTAATCTGCGTTAATTGCGTCAAATATTTTAACGTGATTAATTTAAAAAATTAATTAACGCCCGTTAACGCGATAATTTTGACAGCCCTATTTATTATACATCGATTTATATTACTTTTTTTCTTTAATGTTTAAAAGGACAGTGTCATGCAGAAGTGGACTGATGGGTGTAACAGAAAATAATTGAGAAGCACTGCTTGTATTAGTGAAGTACTGTGCCATTAGCTAATCTGTGTGCGAGTGTTTGAGTGTGAGCTGTGTTTGACAGCTGACAACTTTGGTGTGGGTGACTTATTCACATTTATGTGCTTTATTATTTATCAGTTAATAAACTGCGGAAAATTACATTGGTGACTGTGGCGCTCCTTTCTTACATGGAAGGACATTATAGTAAGTTGTGGGGGAACACTGTACATCCTTTAGCAAATGATACAAAATGTCTGGAAATTTCCAGACAACTACTACTAACAACCTACCTGGTCTCAGAAGAGTGATGCCACAGCCCCCTCCACCTGCGCCTGTTAGCTTGCTGTGTAGACCCCTCGCGAGCGTGACCCGACACAGAGTATCCAGGGCAGGATGTCCCACCCCCATTACATTCAGATGATGTTGGTTGATATCAATGAGCTCCTTTAAGTCCAATAAAAAAAAGAAAAGATGACACTTCTGATCTGGTGTTACTGATAAAGTTATGAGATGCTTCAGTTCATATAAATATACTGTTAATCAGTGTTGTTTTATGCAGCTTTTGGACGGTAATGCTTATTAATTAGTCTTAGTCATATGTCGGTCATCTCAAAATGTGTTTGTCTCGGTAAAGTTTTCGTCGACGTTTACTAAAAATGTTTTCGTCTGTAAAATTTAAAAAAAGGTACTCCAAATATAAAGGTTTCCAACTATTTTGAATGAGCATTGACAGACAAGCACATATTGTAGCTTCTATCTACAAGGACAACGCCAACTTGGTGATAATACACACTCAGCAGGAAAACAGAACATGATTATTAATTAATTATAACCACCTGGAAGCCACAAATTGTAAGTAAAAAAAAAAGCTGTCTGAGGGTTTAAGAGGACGCTTGCCGTTAGCATTAGCCTAATGTAGGGCTGCAGCTATCGAATATTTTAGTAATCGAGTATTCGACTGAAAAATCCATCGATTAATCGAGTAATCAGATAATAACATTTTTTTAAGGTAAAGAGCATTTATAAATATACATGAGAAAACAAAACATTTCACCTAATATTGAACCATTTTCAATCAATCATTGTCTTTATTTTCGATGTACATTGTTGAAAACAGCCAACAATTGCATCTCAGATGTGACTAAGAAACACAAAAAGAAAACAAATTCACTTCTCTCACTCAAAAAAAACTTCTAGATTTTATATTAAAAAAAAAAAATCTTATTTCTTACCTAAAAATGTCATTACGCTTGATGACTAGAGGCGTGCAAAATTTCCGATTCTTAGATTATTCGCGATTCGGCCGTGGAAGATTCAAGAACGATTCACAAACATCCAAATTCCGATTATTGAACTATACCAGCGCGGTCTTCGGGACGCAATGAGGAATGGACCGAGAGTAAATATCATGTGCAGCTAATGCCGCTAGGTAAAAAAAAAACAATAATACCTGACTGCGGCCGTCAGCCGCTACAAACAGCACCCAGTTGCTAGTTGCTACAAACATACGGCAACATACGGCTATGGTAGATATCACATATATCTAGACTAGATGTTAAATGACAGACTTTCCCGCGCTAGTAAACAGGCGCCATCTTAAAGCAGTAGACTTCTCTAGAAGGCTCTGTTGTAGAGAACCTAATTACTTTTTATCTAAAATACCCCTAAATCGGGGAATTTTGACTTGAATCTATCTTTAAATGATGAAACAGTTTTAAAACTCATGTCACATGTCGAAAGTAGACATGAGGAAAATTATGGAATAACGGGCACAATTTTAACAACTTTAACGTTTGATTCACAACATTAAATTAATTGAATGTAGTTTAAAGCTGCTGATACAGAATGGGGACTTGAGTATTTTATTTACTGTTTTTAACCAGTAACTTGATACTAAAATAGTAGTTTGGTTTATTTAGCCTGAGAGGATTTTTGGACAATTTTGTAACAAATATACAAAACATTAAAAAAAAAAAAAAAAAAAAAATGGGGGTAGGGGGGCATCAATAATCGATTCATAATCGAATCGGAGTCTCTGAATCGTAATCGAATCGTTAGGTGCCCAAAGATTCCCACCTCTATTGATGACACACATCACGTAAAAGTTAGGTGTTTTTCCCCACGTGTTTCCATTGAATTTCCATTTGTGTCAAGCTATTTTTAAGTTCCAGGGAAGTTTTAAGTTTTAAGTCCTGTTAGGATTTTGAGTTTTTTTTTTGCAGTGTTCAAAATAAATTTATGATACCTTTTGTACAGTCCCTGACAAAAGTTTTATTTTTTAAAAACAATTGCTAATAACCTGACTTTTAATTATTCAATTGGTTTCAGAAATGGCTCATATGAAAGCTAAGACCCTCCCAAATGATGTTGAATGTACAAAAATATATTTGTTTCACTGAAAAAAGATTTATCATTTAATGAAGACATAAAGGTCAAATTTTGGCAAAACAAAAGTTTTGTCGCTTACAGAAAGTGGTGTGAAAATTGAACAAAAAATGTACTTCAAATACAAAAATATGTTACATAACATAAGCAAATTAAGTAGTGGTGTTGTGAGATCCAAATTTAATATTTTGCATGACTTCCATGGGCTTCGGCAAGGATTCATACAATTTGGTGAAGAAGTCATCAAGAACATCATAGAAAGCAATCTTGCACGCCTTCCAGAGTTCATCAACATTCTTGGGTTTCGTCTTCCATGCTTCATCTTTCATCCTGTTCATGTCTGGTGACTGGGCAGGTTTTGATCTTCTTTGCCTTGACGAACTTTGAGGTAGAGATTGAAGTATGCGATAGAGCACCATCCTGCTGCAGAATTTGTCCCTTTTTATGGTTAGGAATGTAAGAGGCAGCTAAGTTTTGTTGATATTTCAGACTATTTATCTCTCAGGGTGCTGACAATTGAAAACCATGTGGCATTTTCCAAGGCCCACAGCCTGTCAAAAAGATGGACGCTGGAAAAGTGGCAAAAGGGGGATTTTCCAGATGAATCTTCAATTGAATTACACCACAGTCACCACAAATATTGCAGGAGACCTACTGGAGCCCGCATGGATCCGAGATTCACTCAGAAAACTGAAGTTTGGTGGTTACATCATTACCAAAATCATGGTCTGGGGTTACATCCAGTATGGGGGTGTGCGAGAGATCTGCAGGGTGGAAAGCAACATAAATAGTCTGAAATATCAACAAATCTTAGCTGCCTCTTACATTCTTAACCATAAAAAGGGACAAATTCTGCAGCAGGATGGTGCTCCATCCCACACTTCAATCTCTACCTCAAAGTTCCTCAAGGCAAAGAAGATCAAGATCCTCCAAGACTGGCCAGCCCAGTCACCAGACATGAACATCATTGGGCATGAGCCCGGAAGACGAAACCCAAGAATGTTGATGAACTGATGAGGTATGCAATCCACCACTATTTTTTTTAACCTCCAGGTGTTCAAAAAGTCAGGTTATACATTTAAAAAAATATGCATTTATTATCGGTTATCGATATCGGTATCGGCTTTGAGGATCAGGAAGTTATCGACATCGGTTTCAAAAAATGGGTATCATGCACCCCTACCATTTATCACAGTGAATATATATTTTACATGTAGTTTTTCCGGTTCTGCAATATAGAACCCCAAAAGGGTCAAAATTAAATAAAAACAACATTTTGAAATAAGCACCCTTTCATAAATAACAGACAAATTGTGTAAAACAGGTCTTAAATTGTGAAATAAGTAATATTACAGTATGGGCCCTAATATAAGCCTGTGTTTTTTTGCAGTGAAATAATACAGAAAAAGTGGGGGTCGTCTTATATTCGCGGTCTAGACATTATACCCATTCACGACGCTAGATGGCGCCAGATATCATTGAAGCAAATGTTGAACTTGAGGAGTAATGTTCTGTCATGACAGATCTCAGCTACTCTCAAGTTTAATCAGTTTGCATTATTTTATTGCAATGTTTTTCCTTATTCAGATTTGTTTCAAGACTACAGTTACAGTTAGACCTCACTTTAATGGTTAATGCAGTTATTGCAATTTTGTTGTTTTATCACAATAGATTGGTTTATTGACATTTCAAAAGCCAGAAGCCATTCATTTACGAATGTGATTGCACTTTAGTTTACATATTTAAAGGTTCAGATATTAAGATTTGAAAGAGGCTAAATAACATTTTTTTCTCTCAAATATATTGTTATAATGTTTTTTCAGATGTACTGTAATTATTTTCTGTATAAAAATTAATTTGGTGTTCAAAAACAAACGAGTCTTGAAAAAGAGGGGGTCGTCTTATAATCAAGGCCATGTTATATTCGGGCCAATACGGTAGTTTGTATGGAGGGGAAACTTTCAAAAAAATACAAAGATGTTGAAGAGCGTACCTCTAAAACATTGTAGTGCTCTCCTGTGATTGGCTCACATGTCATCTCTAGGAGTATTTTCTCACAAGTGCAGGAAATGGCATCAACAGAGTCGAGCACAGAGGTCATAATTGTGGGAAACTAATGGGAGGGATAAACGCTTTTGAACATTCACTTTAACAAAACTCTTGCACATTGTTTTTTTTTTTTTAAAGTGATCCTCTACCTTAAATACATGTAGGCTCTAATAAACCACAATTGTTCTCTTGTACTAAAATATGTTGTTAGAAACACATAAAATGTTAAATCAATGGCAATATTTTATAATATTTACTACATATTTTGACCGTTAGTTGGCGCCATGGTTTGCGGGCTCGCAGTGATGACGTCATTGGGATCTTTCCAAATGTGTAGCGTGTTCAACAATTGCTTATTGCTGCCTAAACTCGCGAAGTAAAATGCCACGATGTGCCGCTTTTGGATGCAATTTCCAGTCAAATAGAAACAAGGGGAGTGAAGTGAGTGGTCAAGGCGGAATTGTTATTTTTAGTGATTAAATGTGCATGAGTGGAAGCTTCTCCCCCTTTTTGGTCCCTGTATGCACGTATCCTATCAACCACGTTTTACAACTGGCGCCCGAACATTTTTCCTGGATCCTCAGTCAAGTAAGGGATCAGTCTATTTTCTGGATCTGACGGTCCCACCACGTCTGCAATATTGGTTTCGGATCTGTCCATTTTTTTGATTCGTCGGTCCCACAGCGGCTTTTCGGATCAGTCTATTTTGTGGAATCGACGGCCTGGTCACGGCTGCAACATTGCCATGGGATCAGTCTAATTCCTGGATCTTCGAGTGATTAAAAAAACGCAGATTTGGATTACTATTGCTATCTTTTTGTTGACTATTCTTCGTGGGAGTTTTCCCCAAATAATCAAAGCACTACGGCACACTACAGTGACGACAGTGACTCTGACATGGACCTTACAACAATGTTGGAGCTCGTCAGGGAACACGTGTTTGCGTACTGCTGAGCTCCCGAGTGAAGAGTGGTCAAGGTGGAAATACTATTTTTTGTGTATAAAATTTGCATAGGTGGAAGCTTCTCCCCTTTTTTTTGGTACTTTTATACACGTATCCTAACTACCACGCGTTACAATGTACAAGACATGGATTACACAAGGTGTGCTCTTTGGCCTGTACTGTATGTAAAGCACACGACAGCTCTGGATGCTAACAATCTATATATTTATATTGGGATAAGTTTGAAAACGCAATATGCTTACCTTGAATATCTGCTAATAAAACCGGAGTTGCCAACAGCATACGCTCTCTCGCTCTGTTGTCATTAGCCACGTTTACATGCTGACTTTTATTCATACCGATTCAAATCATTCCGAATGGAAATTTCACATCAGCTGTTTACATGTCACTTCATCTATTCCGATCCAGCGTTTACATGTGTCTGCCTTTAATCCGAAAGGACGTTTGACAACTGCCGTCTGACATGCGCAGATTAATCAAAACAAAGCGTCACGTTGCAAAACATGGAGATCGATCGTCAGATCAGCTGCTGTTTTAACTTTTCGAGTGGAAACAAAACTTCAGAATGACACGCCGTTCATTTAAAAAGTTGTGTGGGTGCGCTGTGCGTGTGCTTGGAAGCCATGTTGCAAGTGACGTTACTTACGTCACAAAGTCACGTCACCACGTCAGTACAGAGCATGCGCAGAAAGAACGCAACCAGACACCATTCCGCTTCCCTGTTTACATGATATAATTTTACTTCTAATCGGTTTGGGAAAAGGAATATTCCACCCCTGTGAATCGGAATGAAATTCCATTCGGTTTGAGCCTGTTCATTCCGAATGAGGTGTTTATATGGAAGACATTTATTCGGTTTGAACAAATATTCCGATTGTAATTGGAATATTTGGCTCCATGTAAACGTGGCAATTGAGACTTTTGCCCAACTTTTGCCTTATCAGGTATTTGCTGGACGCATTTTTCCCTGAAGCTCGTCTTGTGAACGACTGACAGTGCTGTCCTGCTCCTCACTTTTCAGATGTGGTTCAAATAGGAGGGGTAGAACCGATGACATGTTGGGAAAGCTAATGAGTGACACGCTAGAATTTCGGCAACGGGCCCGGTGACGTCACGCACTGCGACGTAACAAGACTTATCACTTAAAATAATTTTACAAACTTAATTAAAACAAAAACATTAAGAAGGGTTTTAATATCAAATTATTATAACTCATACTAACATTTATATTTTAAGAACTACTTGTCTTAAAAATAGAGGATCCCTTTAAATATAGTATAATATATTATGCATTATTTGACAAAACAAAACAGCTGGGTCAAATGCACTCGCCTGATCAACAATAACATGTAGGTTAAAGTCTGCACACCTGCTGCTGTCGCCAAGGCAACAGCACACAAGGGTACTGGCTATGAGTTAATTTCAATATTTTATAACAGCACTCAACATCAGACGCTGGAGTATGTGCCATACAAAGGAAATGTCTGTGATATTAATTATAACACCAGCAGGTAACAGACAGGGAAGGAGAAAACATTTAGTACCTTGTTAATTTTGTCCTTCACCCTGGCGACAAGTACCTTTGTGCTACGTGGCACTTTAGTGTTAGTGAGGAGGATTCTTAATAATGGCACCCTGGAAAGGAAAGAAAAAAAGAAAACAAAAAGCACGTTGAACCAAATTTGTTCGGCGTGTATCCTGCTTAAGCGACAATTTATACCCATTGACATTAATTCTGTGAAGAAAAATATGTGCTGTGATTTTATGAACCCACTCTGCGGAGTTTAATCAGTGGCGCTACCTGCTCAGTGGTATTATCCTCCCGGCCAAGAACCTCAGCATGCCTCCTGCACAGAAACAAATCAGTCATTAAAAAGATAATCATCTGATGATAATGAACACTGGTGCTGCACATAGTACCCCAGTGATTCTATTAAAAGAGTCCATGAAGACACAAAGGTGTCACGCAATAAGCACTATACCATATGCCAGGCCTCACCCCATGTCCCTACAGCGTTGTCTACTCCGGAAGGATTACCATGGATGATCATCTCGCCTTGGAAGGCCCAGCTGTTGATCAGCTCTAGGTCCTCCTGACACCACCTGCAAGATTATTCTCCTTATTTTCTAAGATAATTTGCCTCGGGAATGACAGGGAGATACTGAATAAATGGTTGATTTGTGAAGAATAATTAGATAATACTGTATTATAATTGCATGTCACTGAAAATCTGTATATACGGAGCCCCTACAGCCAGATTGTTTCTACTGCGCACCAGAAACTACAGTGTATCACAAAAGTGAGTACACCCCTCGCATTTCTGCAGATATTTAAGTATATCTTTTCATTGGACAACACTGACAAAATGACACTTTGACACAATGAAAAGTAGTCTGTGTGCAGCTTATATGATAAAGTTAACTCATTTTCCCCTCAAAATAACTCAAAATAAAGCCATTAATATCTAAACCCCTGGCAACAAAAGTGAGTACACCGCATAGAAACTACGTACATCCCTAAATGTCCAAATTGAGTACTGCTTGTCATTTTCCCTCCAAAATGTCATGTGACTCGTTACAGGAGTGCTGTCAGCATTGCTGCAGATTGAAAAGGTGGGGGGTCAGCCTGTTAGACTCAGACCATACGCCGCACTCTACATCAAATTGGTGTGCATGGCTGTCACACCAGGAGGAAGCCTCTTCTGAAGACGGTACACAAGACAGCCTGTCCGTCTGATCAGACCATAGGACATGGTTCCAGTATTCCATGTGCTTTGTTGACATGTCTCCAGCAAACTGTTTGCGGGCTTTCTTTCGCTGCGATTTATTGCCTCGTGTGCACGTGCGTGCGCGCGTGCGGCAGACGTGCTGTTAAAAGTTCGGATTCCTTGTTACCAACTCCGCAAAATGCATCTTCGTTCCAGGTCCGGCAAAAAATAGCTCCAGAGCCAATCGTTCCCATTATATCCTATTGTTCAACGTATACCGGCCTCGTCAGTGCTCTGGATTGACTGCGGACCATCTCCGGCGTGCCGGTGTTGTTGACGTGTGGGTGCTCCCGTCAGGGATGACATTTCACGCGGGGCAGCTATTTTTCAGCACAACACCGGATATTTGGGTGGCAAATTAAGAGCGCTGTGCTTCAAACTCGTCCAGTTTATGAAAGTCGATTGTCATAAGCTGGTGTTGTGTACTATTGAGCAGACGTGACATCAGCGGCATTTGCTAACTTTTGCGCGCACACAGTAGATATCATGAAACAGCAAACTAGATGTGCTACGTCCCATGCCATTGGCTACGTGAGCCCAGAGTGATTATGGGAAACGTAATCCATATACTACATCGATGAATTCTAAACTGTCATGACTGAATAGAAGTTAAGAAGGCCAAATCAATCCATACCAGTGACTATAGATAATGTTGCAAATATTGTTAATTCAGTACGTGACACAGATGGATTCGGACCACAAATAGGACGTCTTGCTCATGTAGTAAACCTCGCTGCTAAGAGAGCTGTAGCAATCAACAGTGTCCCCCACCTCACTTTACAAACAGTAAAGATTGTTCTCAGCACTTTTATACATTTTTTTTTAGATCAGTAAGAAACAAGCACATAAATATTATGCACTAAAATGCATGTTTATACGATGGCAATTTAATTTTTGCTCGTTAGCAAAAAAAACAAAAAACAAAAAACAAACCAAAAACATATATATATTTTTTTCAGAGCATTAAATGTATTGAATCGGATCGGAAATCGTGTCCCCCGTATCAAAAATCGTACCAAACCGTGGCTTAACTGTATCGTTGCATCCTTATGGAACACCATTGCAGAAGCTATGACGGGAAAAGTTTTCATTTGCCTAAATGCTTAAGTTATTAAGTGCATTTTTTTTTTTCCTTGAAAAACACATTTTATTTATGCTGTGTTTCGGTGCTGTATTAATATTGTTGTCTTTTACTTAAGAGGCATGGCCTATTGTTCTTAGTTGTGATTTCTTAAAAAGTATTTTTGAATTTAAGAGTAAATATTTATCGGGTTTATATGGGTGTACTTGTTCTATTGATATACAGTGGTACCTCTACATACGAAGTTAATCCGTTCCAGGACCTTGTTTGTAAGTTGAAATGGTCGTATGTCGAGCAGGATTTTTCAATAGGGATACATTATAATTCCATTAATTCGTTCCACAGCTCAAAAACCTACATTAAATCCCTAATAAATACTGCTAGTACTATTACAAATTGCAATTACACATAGCAAAACAAATAAATTCCTGTATTAATGTAATGAATCGGGTTATAATGTGGCGGACGTTTTATGTGCTACCTGAACGCACCGCGGGGCTGACGTGCCAGAGACAGAGAGCGGTGAGCTTGAGAGTTTCACTTTCACTTTTAATGTTTTCTTGAGAACACCATCAATTGCAGCACACAGTAGGTGTTTTGTCTTGAATAAGTTTTGAAATAAATGATAAAAACGTGGCGAATCTGGCAATTTATATGGAGATGTTACCACAATAAGAATTGTCAGCTTAATTTATAAAGACTGGCGAACGATGGTCGGAGGAGGACTGTGGAGATTTATTGTTTAGCCATTTCACGGATGCCCAGCCCACGCTCATATTTTTCAATCATTTGCATTTTCATTTAGAAGGTAAGCGTCAACTTTTTCCTTGTTTCACCACCTGTACCAACCTTTTTTTGAAACCTGTGTCGATTTGTCACACAAGAAAATCCGTCGTGCATTCGTCTGCGGTGCTGCCATGTCGTCGTATTTCGAGCTTTTCGTCGGATGTAGAAACAAATGGCGAGTCAAATTTTACGTCGGATGTCGAAAAGATCGTGTGTCGAAGCGATCGTATGTCGAGGTACCACTGTATACTGTATTCTCACTATGTTATTGTAAATTGGTTTTTTTAAAAATTGGGGTGGCGCAATAATATCGTATATCGCAATAATTTATGAGATAAATTATCGCACACTAAAATTTGTGATCGCGACAGGCCTAGGGTCAGCCTGTTAGACTCAGACCATACACCGCACTCTACATCAAATTGGTGTGCATGGATGTCACACCAGGACAAAGCCTCTTCTGAAGACGGTACACAAGAAAGCAAGAAAGCCCGCCCGTCTGATCAGACCATAGAACATGGAATTATGTGCCTGTTAAGACCAACAAAAGCTATGTTTTTGTTTGAGGTAATGTTTTTTAATGCATTCGTAACTTAGTTTATAGGTGTATTGCCAGACCTATTTGTTAATAGCATTGTAAAAAAAAAAAAAAAAAAAAAAAAAAAAAAAAACCTTAGCATTTTATAGCATTTAAGCTAGCTGACTTTTGCTATGTAAGTTAGCCAACTGTTCTTTTGTTGTACTTAGATCCTTATTTATTAATTTTTTATACCGTTTAAGTCTCAGCTCAGGTATTTAAATGTTTTATGTTCCTTATCCAATTACTCGATTATGCGAACGAACTAGTTCATCGATTAATCGACTACTAAAATAATCGATAGCTGCAGCCCTAGTGCAATGTTTTGAATTTTGTTCATTTTTAATTTTGTGCAATGTTCCTCATATTTGTGAAATGCTGTGTAGTAGTTTGTCACAATTCATGCATCTTTGCTCTGGCACTAAAGATTAGTTAAAGCAGCATCTGGTTTTCACTCAGGGCCAAAAATCAAGACTTCAAATTTGAAAGAAAAAAATTATCGTGGTGATAATTCATTTCGACTGATAAGAAAACTTTTATCGCGATAGCAATTTTTGTCATATCGCTCAGGCTTCATATTGGCATTTAGATGGAAAACGTGTCTCTACTTACAGAATTTTCAAGTTAAGAAACTACTTCTAGAACCAATTAATTACGTAAGTAGATGTACCAGTGTACCAATGCCCTTCATTGTTTTTCTTTGATTTGCAGTATATTTTAAAATATGTATAGCATTATGTTACTTTGTCTCATCACTGCCCCATACTGTAGTAATAATAATAAAGAACGATATTGTCATGTATTCACTATTTCAGTTCAAAGCATATCAAGTATTTCATCCAAAGGTGGTATGTGGTATAATGTCAATACCTGGCAGTGTGGTCCCACTCTTTGAGAGGACTGGAAATGGCTCCACTAGCACAAAGCAGAGCTGCAGCTAAACACACCGAGTAGGCGGCACTCGAGCCCAGTCCCGCACCCGTCGGCAGCTCTGACCACACTGAAATTGTCAAGCTTGGCAGCTCCCTGAAAGCAGAAAAAAAGAGAATTGCTGCTGTGAATAAATGACATTAGCTGAAATGCCGCATACAGCTCTGCCAGCACATCAATTTATTCTGCTTGACATTGATGTCTTCTACCCAAAAAGAAAAGAGAAATTAAAGAACTTTTGACTCAAGGAAAAGAATCAACAAATAAAAATAGCACATTGAACGTCTCATGGCCTCATGCCAGACATTCAATTTCATTGTATCTGAAGCCATCACGTTTGGCAAACACGCCAACGCCAATTAAAGCTCCTAATTATACGAAACACAAAAGATCCAGAGCATCTACATTTCTATCTTCTTGGCATTTCTAATGTAGCAGACAGACATTTTTCAAGTGCAGTAAAAGTTGAAAAAACAAAACTGCCTCCAGGAAATAGGACACTTGTTATTTTGTCGACCTCTACAGGCGCCCACAATGTTAACAGCTTTTAGAGAGCGCAAACAAGAACTATTCAATTTTCCTATAGGCTGTTTTACGGTGCCTGTAAAATACAGGATTATTACCCACTTTATTTCTAAGTCACTTGTACATAACTATCAATGACAAAAATTCAGGGGTCAGTAACTGCCAAAATTCAGGATTAGGTATCAGAACTGTATTAGTGAGTATCGCTGTTAAAAATACAGTGGGGAAAATAAGTATTTAGTCAACCACTAATTCTGCAAGTTCTCTCACTTGAAAATATTAGAGGCCTGTAATTGTCAACATGGGTAAACCTCAAACATGAGAGACAGAATGTGGGGGAAAAAACTAGAAAAACACATTGTTTGATTTTTAAAGAATTTATTTGCAAATCATGGTGGAAAGTAAGTAATTGGTCAATACCAAAAGTTCTTCTCAATACTTTGTTATGTACCCTTTGTTGGCAATAACGGAGGCCAAACGTTTTCTGTAACTCTTCACAAGCTTTTCACACACTGTTGCTGGTATTTTGGCCCATTCCTCCATGCAGATCTGCTCTAGAGCAGTGATGTTTTCGGGCTGTCGTTGGGCAACACGGACTTTCAACTCCCTCCACTGATTTTCTATGGGGTTGAGATCTGGAGACTGGCTAGTACACTCCAGGACGTTGAAATGCTACTTACGAAGCCACTCCTTTGCTGCCCTGGCTGTATGTTTGGGATCATTGTCATGCTGAAAGACCCAGCCACGTCTCATCTTCAATGCCCTTGCTGATGGAAGGATATTTTCACTCAAAATCTCTCGAAACATGGCCTCATTCATTCTTTCCTTTACACCACAGGTGTCAAACCAATTCCAGAAAGGGCCAAGTGGGTGCAGGTTTTCTTTCCAACCAATGAAGAGGACACCTTTTCACCAATTAGATCTTTTACATGTGTAATCAGTTAAACTTTGTCAGGTGCTGCTTGTTTCAGCAGGAAGTTCATTGGTTAAACTCTCTGCGTTGTATCGGCTGGAACAAAATCCAGCACCCACTCGGCCCTTTCTGGAATCAGTTTGACACCTGTGCTTTACACGGATAAGTCATCCTGGTGCCTTTGCAGAAAAACAGCCCCAAAGCAGGATGTTTCCACCCCCATACTTCACAGTGGGTGTGGTGTTCTTCGGATGCAATTCAGTGTTTCTCCTCCAAACAGGGGAACCTGTGTTTCTACCAGAAAGTTCTATTTTGATTTCATCTACCATAACACATTCCTCCAGTCCTCTTCTGGATCATCCAAATGCTCTCTAGCAAACCGCAGGCGGGCCTGGACGCGTACTTTCTTCAGAAGGGGGACACCTCTGGCAGTGCAGGATTTGAGTCCCTGGCGGCGCATTGTGTTACTGATAGTAGCCTTTGTTACTGTGGTCCCAGCTCTCTGTAGGTCATTCACTAGGTCCCCCCGTGTGGTTGCGGGATTTTTGCTCACAGTTCTTGTTATCATTTTGACGCCACGGGGTGAGATCTTGCATGGAGCCCCAGATCGAGGGAGCTTATCAGTGGTCTTGTATGTCTTCCATTTTCCAATAATTGCTCCCACAGTTGATTTCTTTCTGAAGCTTTTGAAAGCCTTGGTTTGAAAAAAATTCTAAATATCCATCCTTAGCTGTCGTTTTTGCTAAGCAAGGCAAAGGACCGTCTCTAAGGTGCTTGTTACACGATCTGTTCGAAAAATAATTTTGACCCATTATGAAATACTTACTACGGTAGGATTCTTGTTCATTACATTCATTTTTATTGTTTGTTTTATTGCTTTAAAACTTTTCTAGACAATATTTTAAAGGCTAGGTCTTTATATTAAAGGGGAAGTTGACATTAGGCTTAATGTTTGAGTTGGCAGGGGTATAATTAGTTGTTGGAGTTGATTTGAACAAATTCCGTGCAGTTTTTCCAGTTATTTCTTAGTTTAAGGGCTCCAGAGTGGCTAAGCTAGCGCTAGTCAATGACGGTTAAAATCAACTCTATCGACTAATTAAACCCCAGCTAACTCGAGGATTAGGCCTTATGTGAAAAATTCTGATCTTCTCCTTTAAAAAGTTAATTAGGTTCGCTTGGAAGGTTCACAACAGCCTACTAGGGAAGTCTTCTGCTTTAAGATGGCGGCTGTTTACTAACGCATCTGGTTTTCAATACTTCAATGTTGCTAACGCAGTCAAGTCTGTCGTGTAGCATCTGGTTCTATATACATATGATATCTATTATCTCCAGTAAAACGACGTTGACGTAGTTTGTTGCGGCTGTCAGCAGAAGTCAGGTATTCTTGCGTTTTTTTATCCAGCGGCATGAGTTGAGCTAAAGCCGTGAGTTGAGCATTGGCATTACCCGGGTCTAAGACAAGTTATGTTTACTTTCGGGACGCAATGCGGTCAGTTTCTCATTGCGTCCCAAAGACCGCGCTGTGTATTAGTTCCGCTTTACTTGACATATTTCAATAATCGGAATTTGGATGTTTGTGAATCGTTCTCGAATCTTCAGCGGCCGAATCGCGTGTTGGATGGTGCGTCTTTACTCACGTGAGATAATGGCTCGTCATCCAGAATGAATTCTTCGGCAATGACTCTTGTTATTCCCTGGGCTTTGGGACTGTCGAGTGCCAGTTTGTCACGCATAGCAAAGGTTTCTGCCAGTGTTAGTTGCGTAGGACCTTTGTTTTTGTCTTCGGTTTTCTTAACATATTCCTCATATTGTTTGTGGTGGTATTTCACTAAATGTTTGATTAGGTTGGTTGCATTAAAACTTCTTACAGCTTTACCACTACGCTTGACTTTATTGTGGCATATGTTGCTCTCTGCCTCTTCGTCTTTGTCGTCCTTTAAGGTGAAATGATCCCACACAGCTGACATTTTTACCGATAAAGTCTCTCGGTAAATTGGGAGACGGTAATGTAAATGTAGTGTGCTGAAGGTGTGCCGTAAAATGCGGACCGGATTTTAGGGAAACCGCAGCAAAAACTGGAATGGATTATGTAAATCGTTGCGCTGAAAAACCCGGACCGGACTTTTAAAAAAAAACTGGATCGGAAGTCTGGATCGGAATTTTTCCCGTGTTCCGATCCGATACCGATGCGCATTTTTTTGCCCATAACGGCGTCCGATCCGAGACATCTCTAGTACAGAAACTCAGTTAGTCCTAGTCAGAGCAAAAGAGATCTAGTTCTGGTACATAAAAAGTCGGATAAACACAAACGTTTCTCACCCTTTTCCAAACAGACAAAGGTAGCTGTAGAGGAACGCCAAGGTGGCCATATTGCTTGTATCCAAGTTTCCATCTGCAACACCGACAAATTCACGAAGTCTCTTCACAAGTTCGGCATCAAGACGTTTTACGTCCTCCTGCTTCCCTGTTAAAAAAAAGAAAGAAATCCAAAATCAATAGTAAAATACCATAGTGTTTATTAAGTGATTATAATAAGACATACAGTCAATAGCTTGCCCTATAAGAAATGTTTACCAGTGGACGGCATGTTGATATGAAATGTTAGTAGTTTCATAAAATTTACCTGGCAACAGGTAAATAAAGCAAAAATAGATATTTAGTCTACTTGTGAGCATTCCTTACCACATGAATGTTGTATAAGCTGCTTCAATTCAGAAGCATCCCAGCAGAGAAAGGTGTCAATGTTTGGGAGGTTAATGCTAACTTTACCAGTGTTGGTGGCTCTCAACTTCAAATATGTTCTCAGATTCAGACTAACAGCAAGTGCAACCTGTAATATATGAAAAAAGAAAGCAAATTGTTGATTCACACACAATTTCTAAGAATTATTCTAGAGAACGGCGTATTTAAAGCAACAGTTGGTAACTTTTCAGTTTTGGTCGATTTTAGCAAGGCCGGTGGACAAAAGCGGTAGTGTTTTGCCTTAACCCTTTAACACCGAACGTGTCGGCAGCGACGCGTTTACCCATGTCGTCTTTGAAGCTTCGTCACGCTGTAATTACGTCACCCATGTGCCGCTGGTTGGTCTCATTTGAAAGTACGGAAGTTGATGTCCACACCAGTTTTTATTTGAAGTCAATCGACGAAGAAAAACGGGAGATATTGTCATTTGAGTTTTATAGTTTTATTGCACTCATAAATATGCATTAAAACGCTGCATGGACCATGTATCTATCTCCATATTTCCATCATTTCTTGTCCTTTTTCAAAACCAAAAGAAGCACAAAAGACTACATATCCCAAGAGTCGTTGTAATGTCAAGAAGGACGAACCGAATGTGGACATTTGTTGAAAAAAAAAATTAAATGCATTTCCGAGCGAGGCGCCAACTAAGGAAAAGGAGGCATGCTGAAGCATACAACGGCCAGTTTGAGCGAGCGACTTTGAAACGTGCAGAATGAATCTAAAACTAAATTTAGCGCAAGCTAATGCATTATTTCATTAACTCAAGGAAGAAGATGAGCCGTATTTGCCGTTGTTTTCCTGGGATGAGTCGGCGTTTCTATGCGTAGAAGTGACAGGCTGACAGCAGCGCGCAAACGGGACGGAGTAGGCTGTGTGACGTTGTGTGTGACGCAGCTCCGTGACCTGTTCATGCAGAAGCTTTATTGAGCTCGCAAAAAAAAAAAAAAAAAAAAAAAAAAAAAAACTTTATTGGGTCGTATGCCAGAAAAATATGAATTGAACTGAACTACTTGTCAATATTTTTTTAAATACTTTTTTTCAATGTTATATACATTTTTCTTCAAGAAAATTTTATAAAGATGAGTGTTCGAGAAGCTTGGTTGCATGTACGTAAATACTTTAGATAAGGTGATGGGTATAATACCTAACTTCACAAAGAGATATCCTCCAAACCCTTTTTGTGTTAGATGATATATATATATTTTTTTTTTTCTCACTATTTTGCACTGTATATAACCCGTTTTGACCATAGTATGTGTAAAGGCCAAAAGCGCCTATGACCATACTTGCTGTTTGTGTTGAATTGTCAGACATAAAACTATTCAATCTTATTTTTTTCTATTGAATGTTTATCCTAACAAGTAGAATAAATATTATCAAGCTTCAAAATGTTTGGTCGAGCATGTTTGGTTGTCAATGGGCCATCAACATTACAAATTTTGAAAAAATATTTTGGGATTTTTTTGTTTTTTTGGGTCCAAAATGTGGATTATAATTGGTCAGTGAAGAAAACAACAGTTTGGACATGAAGTTCAAGGTGTCCTTAAAAAAGGGACCCAACTTGGCCATTGTGAACAATTTTTTCTTTGAAATATAAAGGCAACATCAAATGCATGCAAATTCGGCCAAAATAGGCTTAGGTGTCAAAGGGTTAAGCAGGACTGCGTTTCCCATGAGGAGCAGCGCACACCCGTACAGTGTTGTAAAATCATCAATCAATCAAAAATTAATCTCCCGTTCGCCTGCAGATGGATTGAACAACATTTCTGTTTCCAGCGACTGTGTGAAGAATGAATTGTAATAAGGAAATGAATAGAGGTGGGAATCTTTGCGCACCTGAAGATTCGATTACGATTCAGAGGCTCAGATTCGATTATAAATCAATTATTGATGCAACCCCCCCCCACACCACCCCGCTTTTAATGTTTTGCACATTAGTTCCAAAATTGTTTAAAAATCCTCTCAGGCTAAACCAAACTAGTATTTCAGTATCAAGTTAACAGTTAATAACAGTAAATAAAATACTCAAGTCCCCATTCTGTATCAGCAGCTTTAAACTACATTCAATTAATTTAATGTTGCGAATCAACCGCTAAAGTTGTTAAAATTGCTCTTATTATTCCATAATTTCCCTTCTCTCTACTTTCGACATGTGAAAGTTTTAAAACTGTTTCGTCATTTAAAGATAGATTCAAGTCAAGATTTTGCCGATTTAGGAGTATTTTAGATAAAAACTTATTTAGGTTCGCTACAACAGAGCCTTCCATAGAAGTCTACTGCTTTAAGATGGTGGTTGTTTACTAATGCCGGCAAGTCTGTCATTTCGCCTCTAGTTGTCTAATACATGTTCTAAAGCCGCCGTCGTCTGTCATTTCCCATGTAGTTCTACATATATGTGGTATCTACCGAAGCCGAATGTGGCTGTATGTTTGTAGCAATTAGCAACTGGGCGTTGTTTGTAGCGGTTGTCAGCCGCAGTCAGGTATGATTGTTTTTTTTATCTAACGGCATGAGTTGAACATGATTTTTACTCTCAGTCCATTACTCATTGCGTCCCGAAGACCGCGCAGACTGTTTTATTTCCACTTTACCTGGTATAATTCAATAATCGGAATTTGGATGTTTGTGAATCGTTCTCGAATCTTCCACGGCCAAATCACGAATAATCTAAGAATCGGAAATTTTGCACGCCTCTAGTAATGAATCCAGTTGAGGCTAAACAATAGCATATGACAGTTAGCAACTGAGTGGCTTAGTGTAGATAAACCTCCCACCCCACCCCGAACTCGTTGGGGGATCACTCCAGCGAGTGAAAGCCAAGGCAATGTTTACTCTGTATGTCCTTGTAAGCTGCCTTTTTTTCCTCCTCTGACAAAACTTTTTGTCTCTTTTGTTGCTCTGCCATCTTTGCAGAATTCGCGCGAAAGCGTTCGCATCGACTTCCGTCTTTATAATGAATGGGGAAAGGGGGAAGTAACGAATGCCGCACATTTGTCGTGTTTTGTGTGTGTGGGGGGCAGGATTCTTGCTACCCTCTCCAAAGTTAATTAGTTCCGGTGGAAGCATTACAGATCCCCTCAAGATATAAAAGAGGTGTCATTCAACTAGTTATCACAAATTTTATTTATTTATTTATTTTTTAATTGTAAAGGTTGAAAAGTTACCTAGTGTTGCTTTAAAACTATGGAATGAATGAGAAATTCAGTTTCAATTTTGTTTTTCCAAATGAATTGAACACAATCTAATTTGAAGAAAACCACCAAATAGTTTAATTTTGCCTTGAATGGCCCGATTCGTTGAAAACTTACCTTTCCGTGTACAACTGCGTGCTCTCCGTGAAGAATAGCCTTTCCAGGAGCAGACACGATACATTCCTTCACATACATATTTCCACTAATACTGTCTAAAAACACAGAGGAAAAACAGTAAAACTAAGCACTAGCTATCATAGCCATTTACAGCTAATTCCAACCCCCTTGGAATCGAAGGGGCTAGCAATCTGAGTCCAAACAAAGACTCATAGAAGTATGGTTAATCCACCCATGTGAATTAAAAGGCAAAGATTAGCCAAATTGGACTTCAGTGGTCCGAAATGACGCAGCCCGCTTACATCTTGTTTAGTCAGCTGACATGACGGAGGGCAGCCCAAGACATGCTCGGCAAATTTTAACCAATCATAATACACCAGTTCTTGGTTTCTTATATTTTTAACCAATCACCATTCGTGTTTCCTCCGCTTTTCTGGTGAGTTGTCCAATCGTACGATCGAATGAAACGCCCACGTACAGCTACGGAAAGTGTGAAAAGACATATTACCATACGCATCAATATATCTATTGCTAGATGCGTAGCTCGTGCTGTGAGCCATTATCAATTGTCGGCCATTTTGTCTCAGTACCATTCAGAGGGAAGCACGTTACAGTCAACGGTGCGTGTACTTTGAAATAGCTATAAATTGCTCGATTTTCAAACTGCTTGGAGTATTCCTCAACACCAGAGGTACAGTAAATTAACTGCATACATGAAAATATAAATCATTTAAATCATAGCGGCGTTAGTACGGTTTGTTATTAACCTAACTGTTGGAAAATCTGACAAGAGTATTTTAGGGGAGAAAATAACACAATTTGGGTCCACTGTAGAGCGCCTTACTGTTCTAAAATGGCCACCCGTTACTACCTCCGCCGACCTACATATGTGATATCTATGCATCTTATTCCAACGTTGTTCTCTCAACAAATATGGCTGCCTTTGTTGTCAAACCTTCAATTCTGTGCTGTATTTTAAAGACTGCCAGAAAGTCGAGCGAGCGGCAGGCGTTCTTTTGGCGAAGGTTGTAGAGCTTACACTTGTGACTTAATCGTGTACTTTTGAATGCCATTCACATAACCTTCATTTTCATAATCAGGTATAAATGTAGTAGATGTATAAGCTACCTTCATTAAGATGCATTATTATTTACTGAAAGCTATTTGAAGAACACGGTGCCTTAAAACTCTGGTTTTCATTACAGTTACGCCACTGATAGAGACGACAGAGTGCCCAAAATCTACACCAAAACAGGCGACAAAGGTTATTGTTTTTTGTTTGTTTGTTTGTTTTTTTAATTTTATTTCTACTTGACAAAAATGATGCTCGACTGATTTTAAAGGGGAAGTTCAGAATTTTTGACAGTAGGCTCAATCTTCGAGTTAGCGGGGGTTTAATTAGTCGGAGTTGATTTCAACAAATTCCGTACAGTTTGTCATTTGTTATTTTCATAGCTCCAAGTGGCTAAGCTAGCACGAGTCAATGGCGCATGCTAATAATAATAATTTAAAAAAAAAACGATAATAACAGATCTAAATAAATTCAAAATGAAAATCATTGTTTGAAACACCCATGCGGCCAAGATAACGTCACACCAAACTGCCGTAATTCAGATTTATTCTGCGGGACTATTTTTTTAGATTGGTAAAAAAAAAAAAAAAAAAGTCTGCCGGGGAGTGTCTTTCGTTCACACAAAATAAAAATCAGCGGTGAAAAAAAACGTGATATCATTCCGACCTGCTCGGCCTGTTCCCTGCAGAGCTGCTGTATTACAAATGTTGTGATTCATATTACAATTATTGACATGCAATGGTAAGTTTAAAACTTTATACTGAAAATATAGCCAACACTTTATTGCATGGGTCATCGGTGATTCTCATGTGTGCATATGTTGTTTTTTATTTGTAATGCTAAGCAGGCACCTTGACTTGTGCTAGCTTAGCCACTGTGGAGCCCTGAAACTAACAAATAACTCACAAACTGGATGGAATTTGTTGAAATTAACTCCACCGGCTAATTAAACCCTCGCTAACCTGAACATTCCCCTTTAAGACTGACACCATATGGTTTAACCTAGGCTTCTCAAGCACATTTACTGGAGAAAGAAGACCGAAGGAAGATCATATATTTGAAGCCCTGGGAAACACAGATGAACTCTCATCATCTATTGGGTAAGAATCGGAATACAGTACAGGTAGTCCCATGTTACAGAGTACTCGCCTTTAGCGATTCCGACTTTATGAAGGCGTTTTGTCCACCATTTTGTCTCCAGTCTTTTTTTTTTGTCGCACAAACCGTACCTTATTGTACCTCATAGTATCTTACTTTTACTTTCCATTAATAATGTCTTATGTCCTCACTAAAAGTGAAGTTGTTCATCTTTGCAGACATCAAACAATTGTGCTTTTTGAAGCTTTTTACTTCCTTCACTTTTGACAATTTGTAAAGCTGTAACACACATATGTACACGTCTGTTCAAAACGACACACGTTTTAATAAAACACTCGTCACAAAACGATTTGTGTTCAAATGTCCATCTAGTCTGGTCACTATGTAAATTTACATAGGACGAGCACTCACTCAGACATTTTATCATGTAGCACAAACTCAGATAAAAAGCTTGAAAAATAATGAATTAGATCAATGCAATTCATGCAGCCCCATATAATCAAGGACTGGGGGAATTTTGATGTATTCTTTGGGTAGTCATCTTTGTAAATCTCACTGGAACAGCACCAAACAAAAGTTCCAGCATCATCAACTTGTCCAATGCCGATTCTTGACTCTTGACACCTTGTCCAATGCAGATTCTTGACTCTTGACAAGGTGATGATGCTGGAACTTTGGTTTGGTGCTGTTCCATTGAGATTTACAAAGATGATTGCCTGAAGAAAATATCAAAATTCCGTCAGTCCTTGATGATATGGGGCTGCATGTCAGGCAAAGGCACTGGGGAGATGGCTGTGGTTAAATCTTCAATAAAAGCACAAGTTAACATTGAAATTTTAGACCGCTTTCTTATCCCTTCAATTGAAAATATCTTGTTTTCCAAGATGACAAAGCATCACGCCACAGAGCTAAAACTGTTAAAGCATTCCTTGGCAAGACTCATCCAGTCAATGGCATGCCCTGCAAATAGCCCAGATCTCAACCCTATTGAATACCTGTGGTGGAAATTGAAAAAAATGGTCCACAGCAAGGCTCTGACCTGCAAGGATGATCCGGCAACTGCAGTCAAAGAGAGTTGGCACCAAATTGATGAAGAATACTCATCAAGTTTATGCCTCAGAGACTGCAAGCTGTCATAAAAGCCAGGGGTGGTGCTACTAAATACTAGAGATGTGTTTTGTTATTTCTTTGTTTGTTTCTAATGATTCCATATTTTTTTCCTCAGAATGGAGTGATTCCATATATATTTCCCTGCACTGGCTCTATAAAAGTAACATTTAATGACCAGTAGGGCTGCACCTATTGATTATTTCAGTAGTCGATTAATCGATGAACTAGTTAGTTCGATTAATTGAGTAATCGAATAAGGAACATGAAAAGTTAAAATACCTGGGATGAGCCTCAAACGGTATAAAACAAATAAATAAGGAACTAAGTACAACAAAAGAACAATTGGCTAACTTACATAGTAAAAGTCTGCTAGCTTAAATGCTACAAAATGCTAACGTGTTTTTTTTTTTTTTTTTAACAATTCTCTTAAATGGTTCGGAGTAGACTCAAATTCCCGCAAAAAAAAAAAAAAAAAAAACGGCTAAATATACAGTACCTATAAACTAAATTACGGATGCATTAAAAAACATTAGCCCTTTTTTAACAATGCTCTTAACAAATGGTTCAGACTCATATTCCCACAAAAAAAAAAAAAAAAAAAACGGCTAAATATACAGTACCGATAAACTAAATTACGGATGCATTAAAAAACATTAGCCCAAACAAAAACTTAGCTTATGTTGGTCTTAACAGGGAGCAGTTGGATTCAGCCATGTGAAATGAGGCAGACCATAGGGCGGTGTATCCACCCTACTCAATCAAACTAAATGTAAACACTTTCAAAATAAACCATTAAAACGCCACGTTAATGAAATGCCTACTCGAAGCAACAAAATTTAATTCGAATATTTTTTTTCCTAATCGAATACTCGAGTTAATCGATTAATCGTTGCAGCACTAATGACCAGTGACCACCACAATGTTTTTTATTCATTTCTTAGTGTTTCTGAATGCTTAAGATTTGCACTTTTGAACTAATTAGTTATGTTTTTCAAGCTTTTTGCGTGAGTGCTCGTCCGAGACTGGTGATTCCATACTTTTTGCTAGGGCTTGTAGTAGATTAAATTAGCCTACTTTGTGTCACAATAGTCCACTATCTTAAATGCGACGAATGCTAATGTGTTTACAATTCTCATAGCAAATCGCTCTCACGTAACTCCACAAACTGTAGCTCCAAACTTAATTTCAAATGCATACACAAACATATTAGCTGAAACTACTTACAGCCTTATGAGGGCCAAAGCAGAGCGGAGCTATCCTTTATTCATGTGAGACGTCTGAGTGCTCCTGTATGGAAGCATTATTGAACGCCAGTCCAACCAGACCCAATGCTGCCACCAGAGGGCAGTGTATCCTCCAAGATTAAACAATACATTTGGACTTTTTGAATAGTTATTTTATGTTTTTAAAGGCTTAATTCGGATTTACGCGGAAATTCGGGTTACGTTGCCAGTGTAGGAACGGAACTCGTTCGTAACCCATGGACTACCTGTATTCTATTCAAACGTTACTGTGCAAATTTGCCTACTAAACTAGTGATACTAACTTTTCAGCTTGGCTAGAGAATATTGCCTTGAAAAAGGACACACATTCACATACCAGCTAGAAAAGGTATGTCTTTTTTCTTTTCTTTTTTTTTTTTTTTTTTTAAATTCAGATGAGACCAATAATTCTCTCCCCCTGCTTCAACCCACCAGATACAATGTATTTTGCAAGATGTTGGCTCCAATATCGCCACGCCTCAATCATCTGCAAGAGAAAGTCATATAAGTAAGTGTAAGTGTTTGCCGTTCATTTAAAGCTGCATTCCATTCTAAAAATATTTTCTGTTTTTAGATCGGACTCAATTTACTGGAGCACCAATAACAGACTTGGAAAGTTGGATCGATACGTTCACAGATGAACTCCCACCTCTAACCAACTTCATTTTACCTGTAAGACCAATTATGGACTTTTAAAGGGCAGGTGAAGAGCTTTTCGGATTTACGTGTAATTTTACGAATATAAAGTTTGTACGATTTCGGCGAAACCACCATGTCATTTCTAACGCGTAACTGCGAGGATAATTTAATACGTTTTGCATAGCAGCAGCAACGATATCAGTGTCATTTCCACCGAAAGTAACCATTCAGGATCGCTCTTTTGTGACGCTAACGATGGCAAAGGCTCCCAAAAAGATTATCAACAATAAATCCCGACACGTTTGAACCAGAGGCATCAGATGATTTACTCGGCACAGCAGACGTTGGTGATGATCCCGGTTGGCAGCTAAACAATTCATGAAAGGAAGAGTTGTAGGCCTATGCTTAGCATCGTGATTTCTCTCTGAACCTTTCTTTCACCAGTCATTCTGTGATATAATTATTCGGGTTGTTCCGATCATGTTTTTTTGCTCTCGATCCGATCCCAATCGTTTTAGTTTGAGTATCGGCCGATCCCGATATTTCCCGATCCGATTGCTTTTTTTTTTGCTCCCGATTCAATTCCAATCATTCCCGATAATTTTTCCCGATCATATACATTTTGGCGACGCATTAAGAAAAAAATGAATAAAACTCGGACGAATATATACATTCAACATACAGTACATAAGTACTGTATTTGTTTATTATGACAATAAATCCTCAAGATGACATTTACATTATTAACATTCTTTCTGTGAGAGGGATCCACGGATAGAAAGACTTGTAGTTCTTAAAGGATAAATGACTTTGTATATTGTGACTAAATATTCCCATTTAGTGTATTTGTTGAGCTTTCAGTAAATGATACTGTAGCCATTTAACTGTTCTGCCAAATGCATGATGGGAAGTGCAACCATGACTGTGCGTAGTGACACCAATTGATATATCTTCTCTGCGTTGGGAAGTAACATAGGGTGTTAAGAAAAAGATCAACGACTACCTTTCTTCCCCACGTTGCTTCCCACGGTATTCTAATTGTTGAGAGAGGGATTGTAAGGCTTTAGCCAATTAAAAGAAGGCTCCAAAGACTGCCAAAATTCACTCTACTCATTTTACGCTGCCTTTTAGCTCGATATATAGGTAAAACGGCTCCATTATAGATTGAACGCGACAATACGTGAGTGGGTCGTGCAGCGCATGCGTGAATTGCGTTAAATATTTTAATGTGATTAATTTTTTAAAAAATTAATTACCGCCGTTAATGCGATAAATTTGATAGCCCTTCCTTAAGCCAAAACTAAAGACTCTGGATGAGTGTAAGACATTTTGTCTGTAACGTTAAATACAATTAGAAAACGATTTAATTAAAAAATATATATATATTTAAAAAAGGCATGTCCGATATTCTTTTGCCAATTCCGATACTTTGAAAATGACTTGATCGGACCCGATCGATCGGCATCCTGATTGATCGGCACATCTTTAATAATTATCAGTAATTGCAAAAACAGACGAGTAGTTATATAGATCTAGTATTAAATATATTAAATTGACATTAGTAGACAAAGTCTTATGACAGGCAAGCAATAATGACATAAAAACAGGTTTCGATCAAGTAATAAACGTATCAAATTGACATGAATAGACAACCTGTCACCTGTCTTATGACAGGCAAGCAACAAAACAAAAAAACTGGTCACACTTCAACGAACAGGTAGTTTGTTTTGCCCTCCCATATCAACAAAATTGCATCAAATTTTAGAATTAGAAAAGCCAGTAAGGGTCTACTTACGTTTTTTGAAAAACCAAGGTTGTATCCTCCTAGACTTTCAAAGCTGTCGTCGCTGAAATGTTGAAAACAAAGATGCGATCGAGGAGCCAGGGGAGAAGTTCTTTAGCTTGACTCTCACAAAATATGTCCAAATCCTTGCAGAAGGTTTTTTTTTTGGGCCACTCAGGCCACGTCTATTTTCTACACGTAGTAGGGTATTTGGCAACAAGAACTTTTTCTACAGTTTGGCCTATCATCCACATGCTCAGTTAAACGGGGGTTATTAAAACCTCCGTCCAGAGTGAAGATGTGCGAATTCTGCGTTTGTGGCGCGATCGTGTGGACACAGATGACCAAAGATTTAACTGTGGAAACATCTCTGACTGCGACAATGACTTATGACAAAATTATTTTTCGCGCATTGTGAATGACTACTAAAATGAATAAATGCGGTTGGCTGCGGAAGCTTTTACTTGAGAAAATCATGCAGAATCAATTATATAGATTACTAATAAATTCTATATACAATCACAACTTTTACAGAATAGAATAGCGCTTTGTCATTATACAGTTGCAATGAAATTGTGGAGCATTTCCCTTTGCATTGCATGATAAGTTAAAATCTCAAAAGTGACTTGCAAGTATAAAATCTAAATAAATATAAAATGCGTATATGAGATAGCCCCATGTTCAGGCAGTGCAAATAATCGGAGTGAAGTAGCAGCATTTTGAAAGTTAAGGTTTTGAATTTTGCAGGTGAGTAAGTATTGCACATAGAATATTGCATTTAAATGAAGATATGGATGTATTTATGTTACATAAATATGGCGAATTTGCGGCTCGTCTTTAAGTTCACTGTGGCGCCGCCTTACATCTTCACAGCAAAGAGCGTTTTACGTTGAAATTCTTGTGAATAAATGCTTAAATCCCTGAACTCTTTATAGATATGGACTTAAACGGTCTCGATTTTTGGTTAAAAGCAAAAAAAAAAAAAAAAAAAAAAGGGCAGTTTGAATTGACTTAAATGTGTGGAAGAATTATGCTAGTCTGTTAGCTCTTCGTTATGATAAGGGGGCTACCACAATGGTTTTATTCCATTCAAAATTCTTGTGAATGCTTAAATCACTGAATTCTTTATAGACATGCACATAAAACCGTCTCGATTCTTTGTTAAAAGAGCACAAAACCAGGCCTTTAGGCATCTATTTTATGTATATATGCCGAAGAATAATGCCAATGCCGTAGCGGTTCCCATTCTCCCATTGATTTTTTTTCAAGTTTCAAAATGTATGCATGGTACGAAAAATAAAATATTTACCTTGAATCCTCGAACAAATCACTCCTGAGACAATCGTTCCTGTTTGTATCCGGTACAGCTTTCGTAGTTCTTCCAAAAATCCAAGCTTAAATTTGGCTTGGAAAGAGCGTGTGCAGTCTTCGGTTGACTATTACTAAATGAAGCTTCAAGCTCGGCCCCCCCAATGGTAAGGCGTGACGTAAAGAACGACGAAGTGTCATGTCAATAGGTAACGAAGTCTGTGGCTACACATCAAGATGGCATGATGAATCTTATGCATAAAACCCAGAAAATGCTTGCTACAGTGCCTTGCAAAAGTATTCGGCCCCCTTGAACCTTGCAACCTTTCGCCACATTTCAGGCTTCAAACAAAGATATAAAATTTTAATTTTTTGTCAGGAATCAACAACAAGTGGGACACAATCGTGAAGTGGAACAAAATTTATTGGATAATTTAAACTTTTAACAAATAAAAAACAAAAGTGGAGCGTGCAATATTATTCGGCCCCCTTGCGTTAATACTTTGTAGCGCCACCTTTTGCTCCAATTACAGCTGCAAGTCGCTTGGGGTATGTTTCTATCAGTTTTGCACATCGAGAGACTGACATTCTTGCCCATTTTTCCTTGCAAAACAGCTCGAGCTCAGTGAGGTTGGATGGAGAGTGTTTGTGAACAGCAGTCTTCAGCTCTTTCCACAGATTCTCGATTGGATTCAGGTCTGGACTTTGACTTGGCCATTCTAACACCTGGATACGTTTATTTTTGAACCATTCCATTGTAGATTTGGCTTTATGTTTTGGATCATTGTCTTGTTGGAAGACAAATCTCCGTCCCAGTCTCAGGTCTTGTGCAGATACCAACAGGGTTTCTTCCAGAATGTTCCTGTATTTGGCTGCATCCATCTTCCCGTCAATTTTAACCATCTTCCCTGTCCCTGCTGAAGAAAAGCAGGCCCAAACCATGATGCTGCCACCACCATGTTTGACAGTCGGGATGGTGTGTTCAGGGTGATGAGCTGTGTTGCTTTTACGCCAAACATATCGTTTTGCATTGTGGCCAAAAAGTTCAATTTTGGTTTCATCTGACCAGAGCACCTTCTTCCACATGTTTGGTGTGTCTCCCAGGTGGCTTGTGGCAAACTTTAAACGAGACCTTTTATGGATATCTTTGAGAAATGGCTTTCTTCTTGCCACTCTTCCATAAAGGCCAGATTTGTGCAGTGTACGACTGATTGTTGTCCTATGGACAGACTCTCCCACCTCAGCTGTAGATCTCTGCAGTTCATCCAGAGTGATCATGGGCCTCTTGGCTGCATCTCTGATCAGTTTTCTCCTTGTTTGAGAAGAAAGTTTGGAAGGACGGCCGGGTCTTAGTAGATTTGCAGTGGTCTGATGCTCCTTCCATTTCAATATGATGGCTTGCACAGTGCTCCTTGAGATGTTTAAAGCTTGGGAAATCTTTTTGTATCCAAATCTGGCTTTAAACCTCTCCACAACAGTATCTCGGACCTGCCTGGTGTGTTCCTTGGTTTTCATAATGGTCTCTGCACTTTAAACAGAACCCTGAGACTATCACAGAGCAGGTGCATTTATACGGAGACTTGATTACACACAGGTGGATTCTATTTATCATCATCGGTCATTTAGGACAACATTGGATCATTCAGAGATCCTCACTGAACTTCTGGAGTGAGTTTGCTGCACTGAAAGTAAAGGGGCCGAATAATATTGCATGCCCCACTTTTCAGTTTTTTATTTGTTAAAAAAAGTTTAAATTATCCAATAAATGTTGTTCCACTTCTCGATTGTGTCCCACTTGTTGTTGATTCTTGACAAAAAAAATCAATTTCATATCTTTATGTTTGAAGCCTGAAATGTGGCGAAAGGTTGCAAGATTCAAGGGGGCCGAATACTTTTGCAAGGCACTATATATATGGCGAGGATAGCGTGGTGTTACACCTTTGTATTGGAGTGCTGGCGAAGTCTTCGGGTAATTACGTCATCAGGTAGCGGCCTGCAGCAAGGCGCATCCCTTGTTGCTAAGGTGTTGCCATGGCAGTAACTCAAAAACTACATGGTCACTTGAAAAACATTTTTGGTAATGTGAGTTTTGAGACAGCGAATGATGCATTCAATACAATTTAAAAGAGTAAAAAGCTCATGAATTGAAGTGTTCACCTGCCCTTTAACACTCTTTTGACTTGTGCATTACAACAGTCTGGGGGAAAGAGCAGCGCGGCCTTACACGTAGCTCGAACTATCTGTCGCAGAGCCGAACGCAGGTCAGTTAAAGCATGACTTTGTCACAGACATAAACCAAAAAAATTCTGTCTGTCATTGTTATGTGTTCTTATTACAGTGTTGCTCCAATAGTGCGCTCCGGAGAGGCTGATCCAGAGATTGGCAGGTTTTTGAATAGGTAATTATCATAGTTATCTATTCTCGAAAACAATACAGCATGCATTATTCGAGCATAAACCTGATTATCGCGTCAATGTATTCCACACAGACTAAGCGACTACCTTTTCACAGTGGCCAGATACGCTGCCCTCAAAGAAAACAACAAGGAAATCATCTACAAAAGACCTGAGTAATACCTGATTCATCCATATATTTTGTAATTAAACATGCTCAAAACATTTATGTGGGCGACTCTTTATATGAACCTTTCAGTGAAAATATACGATTTCTCAAAATCAACATCCACTTACATTGTTATAAGACAATTATGTAATGAAATACATCACATTTGAGCTGTCTTCTTGGCATTCAAGGTCAGATAATCAATGTTCCTCCACATTTCAAAGGATGTGTGCTTAATTTTGGGGCATTGTTACATTAAACTGAATAGAAATTCAGCTCAAGTCATAGGATTTGACACCAGCCTTGGCTCTTCCAGGAAAGACTGCTGGCCCACGTCATGAGAGACAGATTGCGGTCATCGTAGGGGGGATAGCGCAGGGAGGTGATACACTCCAAGTGTGTGGTTCTTAGCAGGCATGACTTTCTATGAGAGAACGTATCAAAGCTGTATCGCCCATGATAGGAACCAAATCCACTAGCACCTGTGCCGACCAAAAACAAGCAAACAAATTAGTTCTGATATATTGTTACATCATCATGATAAACATGTTTAAAGTATACTCTGTGTAGTAACTTACCAACTCCTCCAAAAGGCAGAGTCACTATCAGACTCTGCAGGACGCTGTCGTTGGAACAGAAGCTTCCACTTGATGTTTCAGTCATGATTCTTGAAATCACCTGGGTTATCAGCAGTGTTGTTAATCTTACTTTTAAAAAAATATCCCGTAATTTTCGCACTATAAGGCGTACCTGACTATAAGTCGCCACTAGGGTTGTTCCGACCATGTTTTTTTGCTCCCGATCCGATCCCGATCGTTTCAGTTTGAGTACCAATCCCGATATTTCCCGATACGATTTTTTTTTTTTTTTTTTTTTTGCTCCCGATTCAATTCCAATCATTCCCGATAATTTTTCCCGATCATATACATTTTGGCAATGCATTAAGAAAAAAATGAATAAAACTCTGACGAATATATACATCAGTGTTGTTAATCTTACTGAAAAAAAGTAATTAATTATAGTTACAAATTACTTCTCCCAAAAAGTAATTGCGTTAGTAACTCAATTACCTGAATGTAAGAGTAATTAGTTACTTGGCAAAGTAATTGGTGATAATTACTTCTTTTTTTTTTTTTCCTCAAAAAAAAAAAAAAAACATTGGCCACACTATGTGAAGTTTTTTGTGAAGGTTTTTGGTACAATTGGCCAGAGCCCAATTCTTTACCCTAATTTACCCTTTACCCTGAATCAGCTGTTAAAAGTTGTTAAAATTGCTCCCATTATTGCATTACTTCCCTTCTCTCTACTTTCGACATATGAAAGTTTTAAAACTGTTTCATCATTTAAAAATAGATTCAAGTCAAGATTTTGCCGATTTAGAAGTATTTTAGATAAAAAGTTACTTAGGTTCGCTAGGAAGGTTCTCTACAACAGAGCCGTCCTAAAAAGTACTGCTTTAAGATGGCGGCTGTCTACTAACTCATTTAGTGCCATGTCTGTCATTTTGCATCTAGTTATATCTATGTACAGTACATGTGATATCTATCATGTCTACCATATCTACCATAACATGCGCGCGTAGTTTGTACTAGCTATCGGCTACAACATGTATTATTGGAGCTACCTAGTATCGCGTTTGCTCGGCGTCACAACTTTCTTGCCTCCTCCATACTCCTGCTCTGTCGTCTCGGTGAGTCCGTCTCCCTCAGACTTTTCGACCAATATAGTAACGCATAGTAACGCATGCCTTTCCGTCTTCAGTAACGGTAACGGCGTTGCCAAGATGAGAAAAGTAATTAATTAGATTACCCACTACTGAAAAAAATAACGCCGTTAGTAACGCCGTTATATTGTAACGCCGTTATTAACAACACTGATATACATTCAACATACAGTACTGTATTTGTTTATTATGACAATAAATCCTCAAGATGGCATTATTAACATTCTTTCTGTGAGAGGGATCCACGGATAGAAAGACTTGTGACTTTGTATATTGACAAAATATTGCCATCTAGTGTATTTGTTGAGCTTTCAGTAAATGATACTGCAGCCATGCCCCAATGCATGATGGGAAGTGGAACCATGATGGGAAGTAAAACCATGACTGTGCGTTGTGCTACCAATGGATATATATTCTCTGCTTTGGGAAATAACTTAAGGTGTTAAGACAAAGATCAATTGCCACCTTGCTTCCCTACATTACTTCCCATTATATTTCTAATCATAGGACGAGGGATTGCAAGATTTTAGCTAATTGAAGAAATGCTCCAAAGGCTGCCAAAATTCACTCAGTTTGAGCTGCCTTTTATCTCTCTACATAGGTAAAACAGCGTCATTACAGATTGAGCGTGACAATGAGTGAGAGGGTCACGTAGCGCATAAATTAATAGTGTTAAATATTTTAATGTGACACATTTTTAAATAAATTAATTGCCGCTGTTATCGGGATATTTTTGATAACCCTACCTTAAGCCCAATCTAAAGACTCTGGATGAGTGTAACATATTACGTCTGTAATGTTAAATACAATTAGAAAACGATTTAATTAAAATATAATATATATATAAAAAAGGCATGGCCGATATTTTTTTGCCGATTCCGATACTTTGAAAATTACGTGATCGGACCAAATCGATCAGGACATCTCTAGCCGCCACCCACCAAATTTGGCATGAAAACTGCATTTTTTTCATAGATAGCCGCACCGGACTATAAACCGCAGCTGTCTTCACTGTATTATGGGATATTTACACCAAAAGATATTAACCGATAACACTTTATTCGACAGTGGCATCATAAGACTGTCATAAGACCAAATGAACCACCATGAAGCTTTAATACAATTGGCTGCAAAGCTTTATTGCTTCAAGAAGCTTCATTTGGCCATCACTGCTCCCATGGTGGAGACAGTCAACTTCTGCTGCCACCTGCTGTCAACACTGTTGTTGTCCAACATGCCTCCTGGCATTCATTGCAGCGCTACGGATGTAAATAACAATCAAAATTCATGATCTGTGGTACCGCATTGGCCCAAATATAAGACTGTGTTTTTTGCATTGAATAAGACTGAAAAAGTGGGGGTCGACTTATATTCGCGGTCTAGACATTATACCCATTCACAACGCTAGATGGCGCCAGATTATCATTGAAGCGATGTTCTGTCATGACCGATCTCAGCTACTCAAGTTTAACCAGTTTGCATTATTTTATTGCAATGTTTTTCCTTATTCAGATTTGTTTCAAGACTACAGTTAGACTTCACTTTGATGGTTAATGCAGTTATTGCAATTTTGTTGTTTTATCACAATAGATTGGTTTACTTACATTTCAAAACCAGAAGCCATTCATTTACGAATGTGATTGCACTTTAGTTTACATATTTAAATGTTCAGATATTAAGATTTGAATGGGGCAAAATAACATGCTTTTTCTCTCAAATATATTGTTACAATCATTTGTTTAGAGCTGAAACGAATACTCGAGCAACTCGAGTTTAAAAACTAATCCGAGTAATTTTATTCACCTCGAGGAATCGTTTAATTTTGCCAGCTCTAAGCATCACAATTTGCCCGGACTACTTTTAATGCGGGACAACGCGCTGATGTCACGTGCGTAGAGGAAGAAGCAATAAAAAAATATAGAAAACCTTTCTGCACCCGACAGCCGCTACAAACTACGTTGTCGTTGCTAAAAACTAGCCCGCATGATGCAGCGGTAGCAGGTAGCATCTGATGAGTCTCATAGATATCACATGTATGTTGAACTAGATGCGAAATGACAGAGTCAGCAGTGTTAGTAAACAGCCGCCATCTTAAAGCAGTACACTTGTCAGCGCTAATAAATAAGATTAACGTTACTGTCACTCACTCACATACGCAACGTTAGCCCTGCGGAGGTTTCTATTAAGACCACTGTTGATGCGTGGCTAACGTGTCTTACATAAGGCTTTATTTAATCTGTGAAAACATAGCGCTGTAGAGTGATGAGGGTGTAAAATAAAAACTTATTCATGCTAACTGTCAATTTTAGCTCAGTAGTCATTGCTGGATAAAACAGGTAGCACTGGCCCCCAATCTGCTCCAATACAGCAGGTATCATACTGTAACATTGAAAGAGAGTCACCTGCTTCGTTACGTTGCAATTAGTTCTTTTTTGGGAACTTGTGGAACGACAGCAACGACAAGAAGGCACGTCTCTCGCTCTCCCCACCTCCCTCACCCCTGCACGTCACGCGGTGCATTCAGGAACGCATGCAAATATCCCCGCCATATTATAACCTGATATGTTACAATACATTTATTTTGAACACTGCAAAAACTCAAAATCCTATCAGGACTTACAGTTTAGACTAACTTAAATAGAACTTAAAAACGGTTTGACACAAATGGAAATTCAATTCAAACACGTGGGGAAAAACACCTAACTTTTAAGTGATGTGTGTTATCAAGCGTAATGGCATTTTTAGGTAAGAAATATATATATATATATTTTTTTTTTATAAGATCTAAAAAATTTTGAAGTGAAAGCAGTTAATTGCTGTTTTTTTATTCTAGTCACATCTGAGTGGCAATTGTTGGCTGTTTTCAACAATGTACATCGAAAACAAAGACATTGATTGACTGAAAATGGTTCAATATTAGATGAAATGTCTTTTTTTCCTCATGTATATTTATAATTGCTTTTTACCTAAAAAATATGTTTTATCCGATTACTCGATTACTAAAATATTCGATAGCTGCAGCCCTACATTTGTTTCAAATGTACTGTAATTATTTTCTGTATAAAAATTAATTTGGTGTTCAAAAAGTATTTTTTCCCCAAACTTGAGTCTTGAAAAAGAGGGGGTCGTCTTATAATTAGGGCCGTCTTATATTCGGGCCAGTACGGTAATTATTTCTTCAGTTTCTCTTCCGGTTGATTCATTAATTACTACTTATGATATTTGGTAACACTTTATTGAGGCTGCTGTCAGTAACACTACGGTGCAATGGTTTAAAATCATGCATTGCTCAAAAGGTTCCCCTGTTAAAGCTAGTACACGTGAAGGCCCGTCTGAAGTTTGCCAGGGACCATCTCAATGATTCAGAGGGGTCATGTGGTCAGATGAGCCCAAAATAGAACTTTTTGGTGCAAACTTTACTTGCCGTGTGCGGAGGAAAAAGAAGGATGACTACCAATGCCAAGAACACCATCCCCACTGTGAAGTATGGAGGTGGAAACCTCATTCTATGGGGCTGATTTTCAGCAAAGGGGACAGGATAACTGGTGGAATGTATCGTCAGATTTTGAGCCACAACCTCCTTCCCTCAGTCAAAGACTTGAAGATGAGTTGTGGCTGGAGCTTCCAACATGACAATGATCCGAAGCAGACAGCCAAGCTGACCAAGAAGTGGCTGTGTAAAAAGCATATCAAGGATCTGGAGTGGCCTAGCCATTCTCTAGGCCTCAATCCAATAGAATTTTTTTGGGATGGAGCTGAAACTTTCTCAAGGACGGCCCCAAAACCTGACAGATGTAGAGAAGATTTGTGTGGAGGAATGGGCCAAAATTCCCGTTTACCTATGTGAAAACCTAGTGAAGAACTACAGAAAGCATTTGACCTCTGTAATTGCAAACAAAGGCTTCTGCACTAATAATTAGCGCTGATTTTCTCAGGGGTACAAATAGTTATGAACCCCACCAAATTAAAAATAAATTATTGAAAAAAAAAAAAAAAAAAAAAAACACACAATGCGAATTCCGGATATTTTAGTCAGATATGTCTGTATAAGTGGAAATTCATCTATGATTAAAATTATCGAAACTGTTGTGTTCGAACAGATCCAGGTTTTTATGATGCAAAACAATCTTTTTAACTCATTTCAGTCTGGATTTCGGCCACAACACAGCACCAAGACCGTGCTTATCAAAGTCCTAAATGATATTCGTCGGAATACCGATGCAGGCAAATCATCTGTTTTGCTACTATTGGATCTCAGCGCCCCATTCGACACGGTTGATCACAATATACTACTCAGCAGATTGGAACAGTGGGTAGGGCTTACTGACACTGTTCTTCAGTGGTTCACATCCTATTTACATGATTGGGATTTCTTTGTGTCAATAGGAAACCATCAGAACAAAACAAATTCATGTGTGGAGTCCCTCAAGGGTCAATTCTTGGACCACTCTTATTTAACATCTATATGCTTCCGTTAGCTCAGATAATGGAACAGTATGACATCTCCTATCACGCCTATGCAGATGACACACAACTGTACATTTCTGTGTCCCCACATGATTATAGTCCCTTTGTCTCCCTCAGTAAACGCATTCATCAAATCAGTGAATGGATGTGCCAGAATTTTCTCCTGTTAAATGTGGTATGAAAAGGTTGTCTGAAACCGGGCTCCTGCATGTTCCAAGAATAAGAACCAAGCAGGGTGAGGCAGCATTTAGTTATTATGCTCCTCACCTCTGGAAGAAGTTACCTGAAGGTCTGAAGTATGCTCAAACCGTTAGCTCCTTTAAATCAGGGCTAAAACGCTTTTGTTTAGCACTGCATATCCATAACTGTCTATATATTTCAATCTTCTTGCTTTCTATTCCTCTTGTGCCTCCCTCCATTGCTGATTTTAATTATTATTAGTAGTTGTAGCTTTTCTTTTATTTATTTTTATTCTATTCGTGATTAAATGCGATTTTTATGTATAATTTTATTTCCTATTTTGATCGTCTTTGTTTTTATGTTCTATTGATTTAAATATGATTTTTATGGTCTTCATGTAATGTAAAGCACTTTGAATTGCCTTGTGTTGAATTGGGATATATAAATAAATTTGCCTTGCCTATGATTGTAATTTCAGAATTCTATCTATTTTCTAAGTGGGTGACCTTGCAAAATCAGGGGTGCAGATAATTCTGCTCCTCACTTATGGCAATGTCAAAAGTCACAAAAAAGTCTGTACTGCCAGCATAGAGCATTAAAACAGTTTTCAAATGCACTAAAGATGTCCCGATCGATCGGGGTGCCGATTGCCGATCTCGTCATTTTCAAAGTATCGGAATCGCCAAAAAAATATCGCACATGCCTTTTTTATATATATATATATAATTTTTTTTTAATCGTTTTCTAATTGTATACAACATTACAGACAAAATGTCTTACACTCACCCAGAGTAGTTTTGGCTTAAAGTACGGCTATCAAATTTATTGCGTTAACGGCGGTAATTATTTTTTCTTAATTAATCACGTTAAATAATTAACTCATGCGCTGCACGACCCACTCACGCATTGTCGCGTTCAATCTTTAAAGGCGCCGTTTTACCAATATGTAGAGCTAAACGCAGCATATAATTAGTAGAGAGAATTTTGACAGCCTTTGGAGCCTTTTTTTATTAGGCTAAAGCCTTACATTTCCTCTCTCAGCAATTTAAATTAACGTGGGAGGCAATGTGGGGAAGAAGGTAGTAGTTGATCATTTTCTTAACACAATGTTCTTTCCCAACGCAGAGAAGATAGCTCAATTGGTGCCCCTACGCACAGTCATGGTTGCACTTCCCATCATGCATTTGGGCAGAACAGTTAAATGGCTACAGTATCATTTACTGAAAGCTCAACAAATACACTAGATGGCAATATTTAGTCACAATATACAAAGTCATATTTATCCTTTAAGAATTACAAGTCTTTCTATCCGTGGATCCCTTTCACAGAAAGAATAATGTAAATGCCATCTTGAGGATTTATTGTCATAATAAACAAATACAGTACTGTATGTTGAATGTATATATTCGTCCGAGTTTTATTCATTTTTTTCTGAATGCATTGCCAAAATGTATATGATCGGGAAAAATTATCGGGAATGATAGGAATTGAATCGGGAGCACACACAAAAAAAAAAAAAGCAATCGGATCGGGAAATATCAGTATCGGCAGATACTCAAACTAAAACGATCAGGATCAGATCGGGAGCAAAAAAACATGATCAGAACAACCCTAAAATGCACAGTGTTATTATACTCTACTTCTGTCTCATACCTTGCTGTTGTTGGAATAAACGTACACGCACAGGGGTTTCTCTTGTTTGTTGATGAAGGCAATCGTCTCGTCCACGTCGTTTACAGAGAGAACCGGAAGAACCGGGCCAAAAATATCTTGTTGCATGATGGGGTCCGATGCGTCCACCTCTGTCAGTATGGTTGGAGCTTTGGACAGAAAAAAAAAGACAGTTTTCTCAAATATTTTTTTGAATATAATTCAATTTTATTTTTGCGTTGTCTCTTACCAATATACCTCTCTGCCTCTGTCACCTGTCCACCCAAGGCCACTTTGCCAGATCTCCACAACAAGTCTTTTGCACGGTTAAAGATATCCACGTTAACCATGCGGCCGAAACTGGTGGATTCTCTGGGATCAGAACCGTAGAAGCGCATCAAGCAGCATTTCAGCGCCTGGACCAGACGGGTTTTTACTTCCGAATGGCACAGGATGTAATCAGGGGCTACCATGCTCTGCCCGGAATTATGGAAGCGGGCCCAGGCAATTCGCTGTGCAGTGATGGTAACATCACAATATTGATCTACGTAGCACGGGTTCTTCCCACTCAGAATAAGGGTGATGGGTGTCAGACACTGAGCTGCGGCTTGTGAAATTCGAATTCCTTCCTCTCGGGTTCCTGGATAATAACATAAGCCATCAAGTAAATATTCCATTGATAAGTTTATGTTAGGATGTGTCAGACTTCACCATCAGTTGACTAGACAGCTCCTACAGACATTGCGCCACGCCTTCAATTAAGGGGCAGCGTGTTGTGCAGCTTTCACTGCTATAAACTCAAACACGCTGCGTTCAAATGCCGGATTTAGGTGGAAAAGGATGAAAGTTTTACTACATTCAAGCGGCAAGTGTCTCAAGAGTCATTTGTTCGAGGATTCAAAGGTAATTATAAAATAGCACCATGCATTCACTTTGAAATGTTGATGAATAGGGAAAACATTTGTGTTACTTTAGCTTGAAATATTTACGCAAAATGAATGATAACTGCGCGTTTTTCTTTTTTTTTTGCTTTTAACCAATAATTTGGACTGTTTTACGTTCATATTAGGGCTGTCCCTAACGACTAATTTCCTCCCGATTAGTCAGCCGACTATTTTTACGATTAGTCGACTAATCTAATAATTTTTTTTTTTTTTTTTTTACTAATTTAATAATGACATTTTTGTTAAAGCTTATTAATTCACAAAAAACATTTTGGAGCACCTAAATTCTTTATTAACGTATAAATAAATAACATAAATATCAATAATAAATCACAAGCAATGATGTCAAATGCTGCTGGCATTAACTGGTGCAAAAAAATGTAAGCGGAAACACTGTGACTTCACCTTTTTAACAGGAGTTAAAACAATTCTTACTCTTTTTGCGGTATGTCATTGTCTATATTGTTCTAAAGGTTAAAATGAATTGCAATGTCCCGGACAATAATTTCCAGAACACTTTGTGTGAGTTCAGATGCTCTTTCCTGTGTGCAGCCCGCATTTTTTGGGGAGGGGAAAAACCTTTGTTTGTTTTAACCTAAAGATAATGCAGAGGGCACACTGAAATATTACCACAATTATTTTGAATGAAAGGCACACATACCCACAGTAACAAAAATCAAGTATATAGTATTAGTTTTATAGTATACTACTATATGTAAAACTTTATAATATTAAATAACTAACATTAGTGCAGTCATGGATTACAGTAAGCAGGCCAGTGGTGTTTCCATATATATTTTTTATTATGTATGTACAGGATATATGTATATATTTTCCCTAAGTGGGCGCTTCCATGATCCTAATAAATTTAATAATAATTTAAAAAAATATACAGTGTTGGGCACGTTACTTTAAAAAAGTAATTAGTTACATTACTCACTACTTCTTCCAAAAAGTAACTGAGTTAGTAACTGAATTACTCTATAGTAAAAGTAACTAGTTACCAGGGAAAGTAACTATTTCCGTTACTTTAAAAAGAACTTGTTGTATGTCAAAGAATTTGAAATTTTCTGAGCAGTATTCGAGTCAGTGGAATAGAGAAGAACAGACAGGTAGTTAACTTGTTAGGTGCTTCAGCAGATTTGAATTGCTTACCATAGATGTCGACAAAAGCTTTGCCCCGGGACATAAATTACACATTACATGCAGGTTCTTTCCTTTAATTTTGACAAACTTAAAGGACAATTTTTCTTTTGAATGCTCTGTTATCCCGACCCTGTGCATCTGTTTTGCTTGTGTGTTTGCCGCACGCGTTGTTCCGGTTTGCTTGTGAAATCACCGGCTCTGATTGGCTTACAACGACACATGACTAACCCTCAGCCAATCACAAGCACTTCCATCGCATCTCTCGAGGGGCTGCATTTAGGGAGGCTCGTTTCCTGACAATTCACGTCACCTTCAAAGCGTCTGCTGTCCTCAAGATGGAAGCAGAATTATTGCTGGCTGACAGTGGGAGATGGGAACGAGGCTAGCATTAGGTGTAGCAAATAGAGAAACGTTACCAAACTTTGGAAAGCATTGTCTAATTGAATGAGCAGGGACAAACAGCTTGGTGTCAGAAGTACGTGCGCTATTCTCGAACCTGAACGCACCCCAAGTCTTGGATTATAAATCAACAGAGTAGAGAGCCGACTCGACACGGCTTGTAGTTTCTTCAATTTATTCAGAGTAAGTAACGCACCGCTTTTGACCGTCAGTAACGGTAACGGCGTTGTAACGGCGGAAAAAGTAATTAGATTACCCCGTTACTGAAAAAATAATGCCGTTACGTAACGGCGTTACTCCCAACACTGCTATATAATTCAATAAAAATGCGCTTTGATACGACGCACATAAAGGCAACTTCCATTTAAAAAATCGTTAGAGAGTTGTATGGACTTACAATCCGCGAGCTTGTTGTTTCTTGTTGTCTTCGAAAATTACTGTATACTTGGGTGACGACGCTTCAAGTGTTCGTTTATAGCCGACGTGCTACTGTGGTATGCGAGCTCAGTTTAGCAAAGAGTACACACAGTGGCACCCTCCATATTTTCCTTGATATAATTCCAGGCTCTGGCTATTCTGGTCCGCTTTTTTGGCTTTATGCCGCTTTCACGTGTTACAATCTCTGCCCTTTTTTGGAAATTGGCGGTGTTTTCAACCCCTCGCCGGTGATTCACTTGGCTCGTTGTCGTCGGTTCGTCTGGGTTCGTCCGATTTCTTCCTCGGGAAGGCGGCGGCGTGCATAAAAACACCGAGAGGCGTCGGATGGCTCTTTAAGGATACTTTTATTGACCAAAACAAAAACGTGGGGGATGAAGCCACTCAACTCGGCGCTACCTGCGCACTTTTCCAACTCGCAGATCTCGCTCCCTCTCTCTCGCTCGCTCACTTTCTTCCTCTTTGCTCAATCTCACAACGCCGGTCACATTGAAATAACAGCGGCCCCCTTGGGGGTGCCAGTAACAACCGCTTGTATCGCGAGCACCAGCCATTCTAAACTTTATCCTCTATTTTTTTTAACCCGTCATTACCCGTCGACGGTATGTTTTGCCCGTCGACGCATTTACGTCATCGATGACGTCGACTAGTCGGGACAGCTCTAGTTCATATCTAACTTTACATTCAAATGATCAGGTAATTTTTGGCCCACTGCCCGTTTTTTGCCCAAAAATTATTTACACATTTCTGTGTCCATACAAAGAAAAAAACGCATTTTACGCATTTTATTTTATCTAACATTTTAATCGAAAAACGACGGCCAGATAACCTGCGAGACATGCTGAGGCAATAGTAACATCAGAATTAAATAGGGCTGTCAAAATTATCGCGTTAACGGGCGTTAATTCATTTTTTAAATTAATCACGTTAAAATATTTGACGCAATTAACGCAGATGCCCCGCTCAGACAGATTTAAATGACAGTATAGTGAAACGCTCACTTGTTGTGTTTTATGGAGTTTTGCTGCCCTCTGCTGGCGCTTGGATGCGACTGATTTTATAGGCTTCAGCACCCATGAGCATTGTGTAAGTAATTATTGACATCAATCATGGCGGGCTACTAGTTTATTTTTTGATTGAAAATTTTACAAATTTTAGTAAAACGAAAACATTAAGAGGGGTTTTAATAAAAATTTTCTATAACTTGTACAAACATTTTTCTTTTCAGAACTACAAGTCTTTCTATCCATGGATCCCTTTAACAGAATGTTAATAATGTTAATGCCATCTTGTTGATTTATTGTTATTATAAACAAATACAGTACTTATGTACCGTATGTTGAATGTATATATCCATCTTGTGTCTTATCTTTCCATTCCAACAATAATTTACAGAAAAATATGGCATATTTTATAGATGGTTTGAATTGCGATTAATTAATTTTTAAGCTGTAATTAACTCGATTAAAAATTTTAATCGTTTGACAGCCCTAGAATTAAACCTAAATAATTTGTGATCGCATATAGAAAAATGCAAAGTTTGCTACTGTTGAGTAAAATTAAGATGATTCTGCATGCTTTCCTCAAGTTTCTGATGTGAAAATTGAGTGATTTATTAACTGTTGAAAACTTACAAAATTAGAACAAAACAAAAAAAACTAAGTCGGGCAAAAAAATTCTATGACATGTTAAATATAATAATATATACAGTGGTATAAAAAAGTATCTGAACCTTTTGAAATTCCTCACATTTCTGCATAAAATCACCATGAAATGTGATCTGATCTTTGTCAAAATCACACTGATGAAAAAAACTGCTTTAACTAAAACCACCCAAACATTTATAGGTTTCCATATTTCAATGAGGATAGCATGCAAGCAATGACAGAAAGGGGGGAAATAAGTGAACCCTCTGCATAAGGAGACTTAAAGAGCAGGACATTTTAAATCAAAATCTGTTGCCCTTTGCCTGAAAGCTGAAGATGGGTCGTCACTGGGTCTTTCAGCAAGACAATGACCCTAAACATATGGCCAAATCTACACAGAAATGGTTCACCAGACACAAAATCAAGCTTCTCCCATGGCCATCTCAGTCCCCAGACCTTGTTTTGTTGGCAAAAGGGGGTTGTACAAAGTATTAACACCAGGGGTGCTAATAATTAATGGATTTTTCTCTTTTTTCCATTAAGGTCCCATATTATTTGAATTAAAAAAAAATTATTAGAAGCTAAAAAACATCTTAACCAGGGGTGCCAATAATTATGGAGGGCACTGTATATCATAATTAATCGGGATTTTATTAGGGAACGACTTTGATTGTTTTTTTTTTTTTTATGTTGCTTCTCATGGAGACTCATATATGCCTAAAGGAGGTGCCCGTTTTTGTTTTAGGTCGCTAGTGGCTTTGGTTTTGAAAATATTTGAATTTTAAGTTTTTGAAAATAGGCCCCCTATGGATCGGCCTCGAGCCCTGTACCCCATCAACTGATAGTGGAGTCTGTGAATGTGTTGTACGGCTGTACTTGGTATTACCAGAAAAGAATACATGATCAAATTTAAGTTCCACAATATCTGCTAGGTCATTGATGCCTGCAAGAATTACATGGAAGCATTCCTAGAGGAAACCAAGAATTGCAGATCATTACATTTTCATCATGATCTCGGAATCATTTCAATCCTGAAAAAAAAAAAAAAAATGGAGAACAAGTGTTTGATACACTGCCGATTTTGCTGGTTTTCCCACTTACAAGCCATGTAGAGGTCTGTAATTTGTATCATAAGTTCTCTTCAACTAGTAAATATTTCGGCTCTTAGTTCTTTTTTAAGAACCCCTCCTGTTCTCCACTCATTACCGGAAGTAACTGCACCTGTTTGAACTTGTTACCTGTATAAAAGACACCTGTTCACATGCTCAAACAAACAAACTCCAACCACTCCACAATGGCCAAGACCAAAGAGCTGTGTAAGGACATCAGGGATAAAATAATAGACCTACACAAGGCTGGGATGGGCTACAGGAAAATAAGCAAGTAGCTTGGTGAGAAGGTAACAACTGTTGGAGCGATTATTAGAAAATGGAAGAAGTTCAAGTTGACGGTCAATCTGCCTCGTTCTGGGGTTCCATGCAAGATCTCACCTCGTGGAGCATCACTGATCATGAGGAAGGTGAGGGATCAGCCCAGAACTACACGGCAGGACCTGGTCAATGACCTGAAGAGAGCTGGAACCACAGTCTCTAAGAAAACCATCGGAAACACATTATGCCGTCATGGATTAAAATCCTACAGCGCACGCAAGGTCCCGCTGCTGAAGCCAGTGCATGTCCAGACACGTCTGAAGTTTGCCACTGACCATCTGGATCATTCAGAGGAGCAATGGGAGAAGGTCATGTGGTCGGATAAGCCCGAAATTGAACTTTTTGGTCTAAACTCAGCTCGTCGTGTTTGGAGGAAAATGAAGGATTAGTACAACCCCAAGAACACCATCCCAAACGTGAAACATGGATGAGGAAACATTTTTTGGGGCTGCTTCTCTGCTAATGGTACAGGACGACTGCACCGTATTGAGGGGAGGATGGATGGGGCTATGTGTCGCCAGATCTTGGCTGACAACCTCCTTCCTTCAATGAGAGCCCTGAAGAGGGGCCATGGCTGGGTCTTCCAGCATGACAACGACCCAAAGCACACAGCCAAGGCAACTAAAGAGTGGCTCCGTAAGAAGCATCTTAAGGTCCTGGAGTGGCCTAGCCAGTCACCAGATCTGAACCCGATAGAAAATCTATGGAGGGAGCTGAGAGTCCGTGTTGCCCGGCAGCAGCCCCGAAACCTGAAGGCTCTGGAGAAGATCTGCATAGAGGAGTGGGCCAAAATCCCTGCTGCAGTGTGTGCAAACCTTGTCAAGGACTACAGGAAACATTTGGTATCTGTAATAGCAAATGTCAAGTTCAAAAATAGACCCTTAGGTAGACATTTGTAAAATTACCCAAAAATAAGGAGAGAAGACACTCAGTTATCTTGGCCAAGGAGAGCAAAAGAGTGACTAGACAGAGGAATGCTAGATTACGCTGTATAGTCACCAAAATTGATCTAAGGAAAAACCCTCCTTGGTATTTTTATTTAGGGGTTTGTCCTAACACAGAAGGGTGCCGCCCTGAGGGAGGGGGGAGCAAGCTGGAGACACCCATGTGATTTTGGTTGGCTATGTGTGAGCATGTAGGTGGAACTAACTAAGTACACGTGTGTAAGCAAAGGCACATGAAAACAACGGTCAAAATGACCCAGACACTTCAGTTATGCAACGCTGCGGCCATGGAAGATGTCATCGAATGGAAAATTGTCCTCGAAGGTCTAGACGAAAGTCCAGACGCCAGGTGCTGAAGATGTCTCGGAAAGTCTAGTTACGCAATAATGCGGCCATGAAGCAAGGCAGTTGTCATCCCGACCCTCTTTACTCTTTGTAACACTTAAACATTATACTACAACCTAGTATAGCAAGCAGAAATCATTTACTGGTTATATCAATAAGAGAAAAATATGGCAATATGTATTATTTATGGTATCTATGAGCAGAAGCAAATATTCAATCAATCAAGCAAATATTTAATCAATCAACCCTCGATAATTACCTCAACAGCAAACAAAGGTTTCTGTACCAAATATTAAGTTCGATTTTTGTGATGTATCAAATACTTATTTCATGCAATTAAATGCAAATTTATTATTTTAAACTCATACAACGTGATTTTCTGGATTTTTGTATTAGATTCCGTCCCTCACAGTTGAAGAGAACTTATGATACGAGTTACAGACCTCTACATACTTTGCAAGTGGGAAAACCAGTAAAATCGGCAGTGTATCAAATACTTGTTCTCCCCACTGTAATTTTCTTGAAATTGCTGGCTATTAAAATAAATACTAGTACACACATTGTCCAAATAGGAGGGGATGAGTCGATGAAGAAGCGCTGCCGTGTAAGCAGTGCTCACAGAAGGACTGATGATGGCACAGTTTCCTATCAAACAAATAAATCATGAGTGTCTGTAAAATACACTTGAATATGTGTAGGATGGCTGTACCTGCTGCAATGGCCCCTACCAGTGCCACCAGGCACATTTGGACAGGACTGCACCAGGTCCCCACAATCAACACAACACCCAGGGGCTCGTTTACTACCAGACACTCATCCAAAGTGGCGGACTGAGCAAAGTAGACACGCTTAAAGTCAACTCACTGAAACTCATGAGGCAACGAGTTGATCACTTGACACAAGGGCGAAAACACTGTTTACGATTTCAACTCTGCTAATCTTCTTTAACAAAAGAATGCACTTCTTTGTAGCAAAGGAATGTTCCCTACTGTAAGACTGTGCGTGTAAATCATGAGTAATCTCAATCATGTTTTTTCTTTTACAAAACAGTCTCACCAGGTTTCTTTCCACATGCTGCGGCTGCATCCACTTCTTGAAGTTGCCTATCGCATGCAGAGCCTCGTTTTTAACCGGAATCAACTCTGACACGATAGTCTCAAATCGTGGCTGTTTCAAGACAGGAAATATTTGAAATTATCATTTTCAAAAAATCAGAATTTGTACTGCAACGATTAATCGATTAACTTGAGTATTCGATTAGAAATAAAACATTCGAATTTTGTTTCTTCGAGTATTCGTTCAAAGTGGCATTTTAATGGTTTATTATGAAAGTACATTTTGTTTTATTGGTTAGGGTGGATACACTGCCCAAAGGTCTGCCTCATTTCATGAATCCAGCTGCTCCCTGTTAAGACCAACGTAAGCTAAGTTTTTGTTTGAGTGTTTGAATGTTTTTTAATGCATTCGTAATTTAGTTTATACAGTGCCCTCCATAATTATTGGCACCCCTGGTTAAGATGTGTTTTTTAGCTTCAAATACTCTTTTTTTTTTTTTTTTATTCAAATAATATGGGACCTTAATGGAAAAAAAGAAAAATCCAACCTTCAATACAAGTGCATTTATTCAGTGGGGGAAAAAAATCCCACATAAAGAAATAATTATTTAACATCAAATCATGTGTGTCACAATTATTAGCACCCCTGTGTTAATACTTTGTACAACCCCCTTTTGCCAACAAAACAAGGTCTGGGCACTGAGATGGCCATAGGAGGAGCTTGATTTTGTGTCTGGTGAACCATTTCTGTGTAGATTTGGCCATTTGGCCACAGTCCCAGTTGAAGCCTCGGTCCCAGGCTTCAACTGGGACCGTGTGCTTTGGTCAGATGAGACCAAGATTGAGCTTTTTGGACATAAACACTCTAAGTGGGTCTGGCGTGCCACGAAAGATGCGCATGCTGAAAAGCACCTCATACCCACTGTGAAGTATGGGGGTGGGTCAGTGATGTTGTGGGGCTGTTTCGCTTCCAAAGGCCCTGGGAACCTTGTTAGGGTGCATGGCATCATGAATGCTTTCAAATACCAGGACATTTTAAATCAAAATCTGTTGCCCTCCGCCCGAAAGCTGAAGATGGGTCGTCACTGGGACTTTCAGCAAGACAATGACCCTAAACATATGGCCAAAACTACACAGAAATGGTTCACCAGACACAAAATCAAGCTCCTCCCATGGCCATCTCAGTCCCCAGACCTTGTTTTGTTGGCAAAAGGGGGTTGTACAAAGTATTAACACCAGGGGTGCTAATAATTGTGACACACATTACTTGATGTCAAATAATTATTTCTTTATGTGGGATTTTTGCCCCACTGAATAAATGCACTTGTATTGAAGGTTGGATTTTTCTCTTTATTTCCCATTAAGGTCCCATTGTATTTGAATTAAAAAAAAAAAAAAAAAATCAAAAGCTAAAAACACATCTTTTTCAGGGGTGCCAATAATTATGGAGGGCACTGAAGGTATATTGCCTGAACCATTTGTTAAGAGCATTGTTTAAGAAAAAAAAAAAAAAAGTATTAGCATTTTATAGCATTTAATCTAGCAGACTTGTGTAATGCAAGTTAGCCAATTGTTCTTTTGTTGTACGAAGATCCTTATTTATTAATTTTTTTTTTACCGTTTGAGGCTCAGCTCAGGTATTTAAAATTTTTATGTTCCTTATCCGATTACTCGATTATTCGAACTAGTTCATCGATTAATCGACTACTAGAATAATCGATAGCTGCAGCCCTAATCAGAATATCTCACCTTGTGAAGATCCCTCCCGAGAGCGTCTACAAAGTCACACTCATGTTCCTCCAACATTCGCACCACGGCCTCTAGCTGGGCTAGCCTGAAGTTCTCCTTGATGCTCCGCTTGGCTTGGAATGACACCCGAGCTCTCTTGAGCAGATCCTCGTACTGTAGAGGGTATGTCTTCAAGCACGGCTCACCTAGCCTGGTCCTACAACATCCAAAATTCAGTTAACATCTAACACTACCTTAAAAGACACTACCTTCACTACCTTCTGCATGTTAAACGGCCATTCCTTTGACATACAGAGCAAGCCTTTCCCTTTGTAGTCATTTCTGTTCTAGCAAGCTCTCCAGCGCTGGATTTCCTCATTGTAACCGTTAAGCTTGTGAAGTAAAAGCCCCGCTAGCATTAGGCATAGTGAAAATCCCAAGAAAGCTCCCCCGCTAGCTAGTCAGGTGATGGTCTGCATCAGCCACAGTCATCTTACTCACCAACCACCAAATCCGCAGAGGAATTCAATGAAACTCACCTACGTAGTGATTTGAACCATCTGCCAGGAGAAGGGCTTGGCGGGCTGTTCATGGCTTTACTGCAGTTCAGAGCTCTTTGGGCCTCTTGTGAAAGGTGCCACACTGTAAGGGACTGAGGAGGATGTGTGCTTTTACGGCATAATCCACATTATACAGGAAAAGCACCCAATGTGGTCGCTCAGGAGTCATTCTCACCTAAACAGCTTCCTGTATTAGATGCTGTGTTGCCTTCTCACACAGCAGGTGCTTGTAATCAGACACAATTGACTTTAGAAAGTGAGGGAAAAAAACACTGACATTGGCGCAAAATGTGTATGTAACACCAATGTGTAAGAGTTTACATGACACGAAATGTATTTACACAAGAATCTCTTCGTACACTTAGTCCAGTCAGCTGAAAAGACTGACAATTAGAAGAACAGGGGACAATGAGTTTAGATGTACTTGCATTGTTTATATTCTTCTGTTGACATTTTAAATCAATGACCAGATGTGGGTAGAGTAGCAAATTTTTTACTCAAGAGTAGCGTTACATCAAAATATTTTTTTTCAAATAAAAAAGTATTTGGTGAAAAGAATACTCAAACTAGAAATTGCAATTTCTGGAGAAATTACTATTGGGGCTTCTTAGCCCCGCCCAGGTTGATACGGGGACATTTCGGGGGACAATATTTGGGGACACGGGTTTTTTTTGCCATTAGAAATGAATGGAAAATTTGGACATCCATGGCAGTCAATGACATCGACTTACATATGCGTCAATGGAATCCAAGTACATTGGCATCAATAGAATCGACATACATGGCATTAATGCAATTTAAATGCCATTGGAAATGAATGGGAAATTTGGACATCCATGGCCGTCAATAGCATTGCCTTACATATGTGTCAATGGAATCCAAGTACATTGGCATCAATAGAATTGACATACATGGCCGTCAATGGCATCAATGCAATGTATATGCCATTGGAAATGAATGGGAAATTTGGACGTCCTTGGCCGTCAATGGTATCGACTTACATATGCGTCAATGAAGTCGAAGTATATTGGCGTCAATAGAATCGACATACATGGCCGTCAATGGCATTGACGTACATGGCCCTCATTGGCACTTGTGTGATTGTGCGTCAATGCAATGTAAATGACATTGGAAATGAATGGGAAATTTGGACGTCCATGGCCGTCAATGGCATCGACTTACATATGCGTCAATGGAATCCAAGTACATTGGCATCAATAGAATCGACATACATGGCATTAATGCAATTTAAATGCCATTGGAAATGAATGGGAAATTTGGACATCCGTGGCCGTCAATAGCATTGCCTTACATATGCATCAATGGAATCCAAGTACATTGGCATCAATAGAATTGACATACATGGCCGTCAATGACATCAATGCAATGTATATGCCATTGGAAATGAATGGGAAATTTGGACGTCCTTGGCCGTCAATGGTATCGACTTACTTATGCGTCAATGAAGTCGAAGTATATTGGCGTCAATAGAATCGACATACATGGCCGTCAATGGCATTGACGTACATGGCCCTCATTGGCACTTGTGTGATTGTGCGTCAATGCAATGTGAATGACATTGGAAATGAATGGGAAATTTGGACGTCCATGGCCGTCAATGGCATCGACTTACATATGCGTCAATGGAATCCAAGTACATTGGCATCAATAGAATCGACATACATGGCATTAATGCAATTTAAATGCCATTGGAAATGAATGGGAAATTTGGACATCCGTGGCCGTCAATGGCATCGACTTACATGTGCGTCAATGGAGTCCGAGTATATTGGCATCAATAGAATCGACATACAGTTGGGAGAACAAGTATTTGATACACTGCCAATGGGTTTTCCCATTGGCAGTGTATCAAATACTTGTTCTCTCCCCACTCTACATGGCAGTCAATGGCATCAATGCAATGTACCGCCCTTTTTAGCAGTATAAGTGTCCATCTTCTATTGTACAGCTTCGTACTTTCTGGCTGATCTCATCTCCTAGCTGTGTCATCATTTTGTACCAGTGATATATCATGTTATATAAAAGTCTTCGAAGTAGGCAATCCTTGGCTGTCTGATTCATTATTCTCATTTTGTTATCTGTTGATACTTGTCTCGGAGTTCAAATTTGAGCTTCTCTGACAGAGCCAACTGAGGTGGCTCGCGCATCCGGTTCGGATGCCTCCTGGACACCTCCCCGGAGAGGTGTTTCGGGCATGTCCCACCGACGGGAGGCCCCAGGGACGACCCAGGACACGCTGGAGAGACTATGTCTCTTGGCTGGCCTGGGAACGCCTTGGGATCCCGCCGGAGGAGCTGGTTGAAGTGGCTGGGGAGAGGAAAGTCTGGGCTTCCCTGTTAAAGCTGCTGGCCCCGCGACCCGACCAAGCGGAAGATGATGGATGGATTATAATGACTTGTCTTTGACTACTTTATATCATGTCCAAAAATGTTTTTACAGGGGTGTGTAGACATTCATACCAACTGCAAATTATCATGAAAATGTTAAGGAGCATAAACGAGTTCTGTGAACCAACTTTTTCTTTATAGAATTGTAGCCTTTTAATCCTGTGTTGTTTTCACACACGCGATTGAACTGTTCATGTGTTTTGTGGTAGGTCATGACAATTTATTTTAGAAGGGAATATTGACAGATTTGGTTGAAATTTTATGCTTGCTGTTACATTTCTCTGAAAGCTGCCATTCTATTTCTGGTCAATTCTGGACTAATGACACTTTTAGCCCAAAATGTTACCCATCAGCAGAAACGCTTCCATGACTTTACGAAGGAACGTGAAGCAGAAGTTCAATTAGGCTGGTGATCCAGTCTGTGACATCATGTATGGAGGCTTGATAAAACGTATAATTCTACACAACATGGCTTCGAAAGTCCTTAGAGAGCACTGTCACAGCCTCTAGACTCCGTTATAGTTTTATACAGGTAGCCCCGGGTTACGAACGAGTTCCGTTCCAACGCTGGCGACGTAACTCGAATTTCAGCGCAAGTTGGAATTAACTCTTTAAAAATCAAACTACCCAAAAAGTCCAAAAGTATTGTATTTTGTTTAATAATGGAGGATACTCTGCCCTCTGGTGGCAGCGTTGGGTCTGGCTGGAATTTGAATGACTCAGGAGCAGACTCAGATATCTGACATGGATAAAGGATAGCTGCACTCTGGTTTGGCCCACATAAGGCTGGAAGTTGTTTCAGCTAATATGTGTTTGTGTAATATGTATGGATTTGTAATTAAGTTTACAGTTACAATTTTAGAGTTATGTGTGAGCAATTTGCTATGAGAATTGTAAATTCGTTAGCATTTGTAGCATTTATGCTAGCTGACTTTTGTTTGGCAAATTAGGCTACCGTAATTTTCGCACTATAAGACGCTACCCACCAAATTTGGCACGAAAACAGCATTTGCTCATAGATAAGCCGCACTGGACTATTAGCCGCAGCTGTCCTCACTGTGTAATGGGATATTTACACCAAAAGATAATAACCGGTAACACATTATTTGACAGCAGCATCATACGACTGTCATAAGATCAAATGAACCAGCATGAAGCTTTGCAGCTAATTGGTTCAAAGCTTCATTTCTTCAAGAAGGTTCATTTGGCCATCACTGCTCCCTTGGGGGAGACAGTCAACCTCTGCTGCTACCTGCTGTCAACACTGTTGTCGTCCAACATGCCTCCTAGCATGCATTGCAGCACTACAAATGTAAATAGCAATCAAAATTCATGCTCTGTGCTAATTATTTCTTCAGTTACTGTTCCACTTGTTTCATTAATTGCTAGTTATGGTATTTGGTCACACTTGTTTGACAGTGGCACCTTATGACTGTCATTATACAATCATTATTATGACATAACATTGTCATGAGCATTTATGAATGATTATAACAAATGTCAGTTAGTGTTATGTGGCAAATTATCTCACTTTTGAATGGATGTAAAAGATCCTAGCTTGACATAAATGCCGGATAATTTGCCGGATGACACTTAATGACATAAGCATTCAGTAACGCCCATGATAGTGTCATTCAGAGGTCGCGTTAACCGGAAATTTTCCGTCGTTGACCGGTTTTTTAAAACGGTGACGGAAAAAACTGAAGTCCGTCAGTCATTTTGACAGGTTGCAATTCACACCCCAGACCACAGGGTGGCGAGTTAGCATATTAATTAGCTATTGTCTCTCTTAATCCATGACGTCGTTAGCTATTCTGTCAGAATATTGTAGCGTAACCGGGGTCTGGCGGCGGCACCGTGATTGACACATCAACGCGAGGTTCTTATTGGTGCACCCGGTGTGCCAGCGCGTCATCCAATTGATGGACAAGATTGCCGCCTGTGTATAGACCCCAATCACATGACGTCACAACTCCGCCCCCCTGACCGGAGCCGCCATATTGTGTGTCAGCCCGTCATTTTTATACATTACCGCTACGTACATGCCTCCTATTACGGCGTGTTTTTCTGCTCGTCAATATTAATAATCAAAATGGTGAAGGCGTGTGTGGCGGTTGGTTGCTGTAACAGAGAAGATAGACGGAGAGACTTGAAGTTCTACCGTATTCTGAGAGACGCGAAGATGAGAGCGAGATGGACTGCTGTAATTCGACAAGAAATCTGGGCACCAAACAATCACCACAGACTATGTAGTAGTCTTTTTATATCTGGTAAGATGCATTTAATATATATTTAGAAGATTTTGGGCTGACAACCACAATTAAGATCATTGTGTGACGTTGGTGATTGGGGTCTATATCGTTGCCTCCTTTTCTTTGGGGGCGGAGTTGTTGGCGGTAAGCAGAGTAAAAAGGGAGAAAAATACCACGACTTCCGTGTCTAATTTTTCGCCGCCAAGCAAGCGTTACAATATTAAAAATGAATGAAAACTAAATACTATTGAATATGTCATCATTATCATTTTAAAAATTTAAGTGACGGGTAAAAATAGACTATGACCGGATTTTTATGACCCTGTCAGTCAAAATGACAGACAACGAAAATGTCTAGCGCAACCTCTGGTGTCATTTCATAATTATCACAGTCTTATGATGCCGCTGTCCAATAAAGTGTTACCTATTAACCCCCCCCCAAAAAAATCAACAAATAAGCCGCACTTGACTATAAGCCGCAGGATTCAAAATGAAGGAAAAAAGTAGCGGCTTATAGTCCAAAAATTACGGTAATTTGATCGACTAAATTTACATATTGATCAGACTAGATGGACTTTTGAACAATTGTTTTGTGTCAAATGTTAAAATGCGTGTCGTTTTGAACATATGTGTGCATATTTGTGTTACAGCTTTACAAATTGTCAAAAATGAAGTAAAAAGCTTTGAATAGCACAGTTGCTTTGTTTGCTGCCTGTAAAGCTGAACAACTTAAAGTAAAAAATAAGATGATGTGAGGTAAAATAAGGTACTGTTTATGCGACTTAAAAAAAAAAAAAAAAAAAAAACGACTGGAGGCAAAACGGTGGACGAGACTCTGGCGTCGTAAAGTCAAAATTGCATGAGTCGAGCACGTCGTCACTCGGGGACTACCTGTAGTAGTATTACGGTGGTTAGGTTTCAAAGAATAAGCCCAGCCGCCGGTTGTATGGCTTTTTTTCCCCCAACAGACATTATTGATTTTACATGTAATAGGATAGTAAGGGGAGGATAGCAATACAGTGATCCCTCGTTTTTCGTGGTTAATAAGGACCAATACACGCCGCGATAAGTGCAAAACCACAAAGTAGCCCCCCCCCCCCGAAAAAAAGATTGTTTTTGTGTGTGTGTGTGCTTCATGTATCTATTCAGATTTAGCATTAGAAAACAATACATACAAGACATTTTTTCACTTTTTCACAAAGTATAATTAAAAATATATACAGTGCCCTCCATAATTATTGGATTTATAATAATTTTGTGTTTTTTAGCTTCTAATAATTTTTTTAAATTAAAATAATACGGGACCTTAATGGAAAAAAAGAGAAAAATCCAACCTTCAATACAAGTGCATTCATTCAGTGGGGAAAAAAATCTTAAAGAAAAAATTATTTGACAGCAAATAATGTGCGTCACAATTATTAGCACCCCTGGTGTTAATACTTTGTACAACCCCCTTTTGCCAACAAAACAAGGTCTGGGGACTGAGATGTACATGGGAGGAGCTTGATTTTGTGTCTGGTGAACCATTTTCTGTGTAGATTTGGCCATATGTTTAGGGTCATTGTCTTGCTGAAAGACCCAGTGACGACCCATCTTCAGCTTGCGGGCAGAGGGCAACAGATTTTGATTTAAAATGTCCTGGTATTTCAAAGAATTCATACGGAGCCCCCCCGGTGCCAGGATAGAAAAAATAAAAAAATCATAGTTGTTGTTTGGCGGGGACTCTATAGTTACCTTTTAAAACCCCTTCGTTCGCCAAGGGCAAAAGGTGCAGGTGCTTGCTCGGTCGGTCCCTTGGCGTTTGGAGTCCCCACCAAACATTGGTGACTACAGTTTCCGGGTCATTGCTAAACTGTGGGTACAGATTAGTAATCTATGGGTACAGTTTACTAATCTGTGGGTACAGATTAGTAAACTGTGGGTACAGTTTAGTAATCTGTGGGAACAGATTAGTAAACTGTGGGTACAGTTTAGTAACAGGTGGGTACAGATTAGTAAACTGTGGGTTCAGATTGCTAAACTGTGGGTACAGTTTAGTAATCTGTGGGTACAGATTAGCTATGATTTTTTAATTTTTTTCTACCCTGGCACCCGGGGGGCTCCGTACATTCATGATGCCATGCACCCTAACAAGGTTCCCAGGGCCTTTGGAAGCGAAAAAGCCCCACAGCATCACTGACCCACCCCCATACTTCACAGTGGGTATGAGGTGCTTTTCAGCATGCGCATTTTTCATGGCACGTCAGACCCACTTAGAGTGTTTGTTGCCAAAAAGCTCAATCTGGGTCTCATCTGACCAAAGCACACGGTCCCAGTTGAAGCCCCAATACCGCTTGGCGAACTCCAGACGTTTGCGTTTATGATTGTGAGTGAGGAAAGGTTTTTTCCGTGCATGCCTCCCAAACAGCTTGTTGGTGTGTAGACAGCACCTCATACCCACTGTGAAGTATGGGGGTGGGTCAGTGATGCTGTGGGGCTGTTTCGCTTCCAAAGGCCCTGGGAACCTTGTTAGGGTGCATGGCATCATGAATGCTTTGAAATACCAGGACATTTTAAATCAAAATCTATTGCCCTCTGCCCGAAAGCTGAAGATGGGTCGTCACTAGAGGCGTGCAAAATTTCCAATTCTTAGATTATTCGCGATTCGGCCGTGGGAGATTCGAGAACGATTCACTAACATCCAAATTCCGATTATTGAATTATACCAGGTAAAGCGGAAATAAAACAGTCTTCGGGATGCAATGAGGAACGGACCGAGAGTAAATATGTGCAGCTAATGCCGCTAGGTAAAAAAAACACAATAATACCTGTCAGCCGCTACAAACAGCGCCCAGTTGCTAGTTGCTACAAACATACGGCAACATACGGCTATGGTAGATATCACATATGTCTAGACTAGATATGAAATGAGAGACTTTCCCGCACTAGTAAACAGGCGCCATCTTAAAGCAGTAGACTTCTCTAGAAGTCTCTGTTGTAAAGAACCTAATTACTTTTTATCTAAAATACCCCTAAATCGACAAAATCTTGACTTGAATCTATCTTTAAATGATAAAACAGTTTTAAAACTTTCACATGTCGAAAGTAGACATGAGGGAAATTATGGAATAACGGGCGCAATTTTAACAACTTTAACGGTTGATTCACAACATTAAATTAATTAAATGTAGTTTAAAGCTGCTGATACAGAATGGGACTTGAGTATTTTATTTACTGTTTTTAACCGGTAATTTGATACTAAAATAGTAGTTTGGTTTATTTAGGCTGAGAGGATATTTGAACAATTTTGGAACAAATATACAAAACATTAAAAAAAAAAAAAAAAAAGGGGGGGGGCATCAATAATCGATTTATAATCGAATTGGAGTCTCTGAATCGTAATCGTAATCAAATCGTTAGGTGCCCAAAGATTCCCACCTCTAGTCGTCACTGGGTCTTTCATCAAGACAATGACCCTAAACATATGGCCAAATCTACACAGAAATGGTTCACCAGACACAAAATCAAGCTCCTCCCATGGCCATCTCAGTCCCCAGACCTTGTTTTGTTGGCAAAAGGGGTTGTACAAAGTATTAACACCAGGGGTGCTAATAATTGTGACACACATTATTTAATGTCAAATATTTTTTTCTTTATGTGGGATTTTTTCCCCACTGAATTAATGCACTTGTATTGAAGGTTGGATTTTTCCTCTTTTTTTCCCATTAAGGTCCCATATTATTTGAATTAAAAAATATATATATATATATATATATATATATATATATTAGAAGCTAAAAACACATCTTTTTCAGGGGTGCCAATAATTATGGAGGGCACTGTACATACTTATATGGAGGAAAACACAGACAAGACTGAAAAAGCAGTTTCTGCCAGTGCACTCCTCTTTAAAATAAACTGCTTTATTTGAAGCCATAAGAACTGTTGTTTTTGAACAGTTCAAAACAAGGTGATGATGGTGGAACTTTTGTTTGGTGCTGTTCCAGTGAGATTTACAAAGATGACTTCCTGAAGAAGACATCAAAATTCCCTCAGTCCTTGATGATATGGGGCTGCATGTCAGGCAAAGGCACCGGGGAGATGGCTGTGGTTAAATCTTCAATAAATGCACAAGTTTACGTTGAAATTTTAGACCGCTTTCTTATTCCTTCAATTGAAAATATGTTTGTTATTTTCCAAGATGACAATGCATCATGCCACAGAGCTAAAACTGTTAAAGCATTCCTTGGAGAAAGACTCATCCAGTCAATGTCATGGCCTGCAAATAGCCCAGATCTCAACCCTATTGAAAACCTGTGGTGGAAATGGAAAAAAATGGTCCACAGTAAGGCTCTGACCTGCAAGAATGATCTGGCAACTGCAATCAGAGAGTTGGCACCAAATTGATGAAGAATACTCATCAAGTCCATGCCTCAGAGACTGCAAGCTGTCATAAAAGCCAGAGGTGGTGCTACTAAATACTAGAGATGTTTTGTTATTTCTTTGTTTCTAATGATTCCATACTTTTTTCCTCAGAATGGAGTGATTCTATATGCACTTGCTCTATAAAATTAACATTTACCGACCATTTACCAATGTTTTTATTCATTTCTTTTAGTGTTTCTGAATGCTAATGCTGTTGCACTTTTGAACTAATTCATTATTTTTTTTCAAGCTTTTTATCGGAGTTTGTCCTACATGATAAAATGTCTGAGTGAGTGCTCGTCCTGGCGATTCCATACTTTTTGCTAGGGGTTGTACATTAATAAACGGTTATTAAGCACTTAAAATGTAATAATTATGATTACTTATAACATGTGGCGTTTATTGCCACGAACACAACATGTCCGGCTGCCTCGAACGTGGCCACACACACACACACACACACACACAAACACATTCAATTCCAGCGCGCGCTTCCTTGTTTCCCCATCCGCTCACTGCGCACAGAGCACTTCATTGAGTGAGTCTACTCAAATCGTCTCACTTAGAGACAATGAGCTGCCACAGCGAGTGTTTAACAAGTTAAACGATGATTGACACATGCGGGACTTTTGAAGCCTGTGACTCTGGCAAGGTCAAACACAAACTTCTGGGGAGCGAGAGTGAGACAAAGCAATTGGCTCGAGGGAGACCTCATCTGTATTATTATTATTATTTTTTTTTTTTTAATTGCAGAAAAAAATCTGCGATTGACTGAATGTTTGAAACGCAAAGTAGCGAGGGATCACTGTACATGAGGCACTCAGCATTGTTTAAAAGGAGTAGTGAGCAGATTTCTGGTTTTCTAGCATGAAATACAAAAAAATCCATTTGAGATGCGACATTTCCAAGCATATTTGTCAAAAGATGCAAAAGCAGACATCAGTTTTGAATATAAAAAACAAAAAAAATCAATCACCTTTCACCTGGAGAAATGTTGGTGCCCCACCACAATTGAAGCATACTTTAGATCTTTTAATACATAACATTTTGGTTAAACAATTAAAAACTCGAGAGTCTATGTCTTTGATGGGGAGAAATTGAATGAGATCATAAGATGGGGAGAAGTCCTCTCCACTGGAGCCTGAAGACACAGATTTGTCTTCTGGTTGGACAAATGTACATCTACGCATCAGAAGCAATCTTCTGACGCTCCCTTCACGATGCTTGAATACTAACGTTCAAAATTGTAAGTCTATCGCCAATGCATCGTCATTCCCACGCCTCCAATGGCTTGCATTGCATCTGTATTGCTTTCCAGTTCTCGCATGGTGGGAGTGTTCAATCCAAGAAAAATAATGTTAAGCCTGAGAAACTGAGATTGAGCAACTATAAATGTGGGTTTAATAGAGTTAAATACTATATCATGAGCTTGGATTTCATGTGTGGCAAGGGAAGATGCCTATTGGATTGTGCTGCAAAAACAGCCACCCTCTGTCGCTGAAGGGAGTTTTAAAGTAATCCTGCAGGTGTTTCTTGTCCTTCATAACTCCTCTATTTTGTAAAAAAAAAAAAAAATGTCCTCAGACCTGACTGCTTCCCATCCACTTAAAACCTTTTAGCCTTGATCAGGCTGCTTCGTCCTGTGTTGACGGTCCTTCTGCGACATTATGAAAGCTCAAAGCCGGTGTTCATACTGATGGCGTAGCGTAGCTTGTCACGCAAAATGCTCTTCTTGCTGTAATTGGGCAGCTTAAGCAGGTTGAAGCATGTGGATGAAGTAGGCAGTCTACCACCAGGCTCCTTTTTACGGATGGTGAAAAAACCTCTGAGGACGCTGCCAAGGGTGTCGCCAGTGTCCTAAGTTACAGGAAAGAAACATAGGATTTACTCTCCAAAGACAGAAAGAAATACAGTGTATCACAAAAAGTGAGTACACCCCTCGCATTTCTGCAGATATTTAACTCATTCACTCACAGCCATTTTCACCGGCGCAACCCCCGTTTTACTGGATTTTGACTGATTCTGCAAGGCCCACAGAAAATTCTGTTCTATTGCTATATAAACATGGAACCTATAAGATAAGCTTGTTTTTGTATGCCAAATATATTATGCCAGTTTGCTCTCCCACAGCTATTATACGCGCACTCCCAAGCTATTATGAAGAATACAGTTTTAGCCCATAATCATGTGCTTACATTTTTATTTCGGGCAATTGCTCATATTCTGCTGATTGATACACACACATATGTTGATTCATCACACAACGTCTCAGTACTTTTCCACCAAGCTACAGTACTTTGAGTGCAAATGTGTGTTCAAAACAAAGATATTTTGCCCGCTCAACAGTGTGACTGTTAATTCAATCAAGAGTGTGACTGTTAAAACAATGACTAGAACAAGGAACTTGCCCGATCGAAACTACCACGTTGGACAACAGTGTTGTAACTATATTCTGCCCACCAACAAGCCCCCAATAAAAGTTAGCAGCGCGGGGGAGCTCGAAGAGAGACTTCAATGAGACAGCATTGATCGCGGAACTCTGTCTCCTGGCTCTCCCAACCTGCAGATTGAGAAACGTCAACTCTCTGACTCTGCCTGACTTCGTGCCCTGCCTTTTGTCAGCTTGCCTTGGGTAAATAACTAAGTTAAAGAACAAGCAAATGCTTCATCCTACTCCTTTTTGGACACAATGAATAAATTCTAATATTTATTATTATTATTGTCTTAAATATTATTGCTGTTATCTCAAGCATTATAATTGGTTTGTCTATTTTTTTTTGTTTTGTTTTGTTTGTTTATTATTTTCTCATGTCCAAAATAAAGCATTCTCATTCTCATTTATTCTCATTCTCAACAAGTTTTAGACCCAACAGAACCCAAACAAGGAGCAGACTCTCTTCTTTCAGCAGGAAAAACAAGTTAGCTCATATCTTTTTCCATTCTTTAGAAATCAGCATTAGAAAATAGCTTAGTTTGAACAATTTTCCAATTTCTGATTAAAAAAACAGAGAAATGGAGCTTTTTGTAAAAGCATACATTTCAAAAATAACTGACTTTAACACAGCTGTTTTTTTGCTTTTGTGACATCCCAAACATCTGAATAATTTTTTCCTTCAACAAAATAACAAACAACAAGACAAGTAGAGCTTTTGACAGCAAAGTAACAATTTATTTACACATAACTAAACTAGTGAACCGAGAGATGACGCTGTTGTGCCCGCGGCTGTCTCGGCAGACGGGGTAAATTTTTCCCTCATCACCGTCTGTCTCATCAAGATATATATTTTTTTATCTTTCTTTGATGATTGCATCATTTTCTTTCCAAAACAATCCTCAAGTGTTGTTTGCCTTTTGTTTTCCATCGTCCTCCACATTTTTCTCACGCTTCTTACTTCTTCCAACTTCCGTTTCCTAACTATTTTTCTTCATTTCACTTCCTTTCATGGTCCTATATGAGTTCTTACCAAATGCGCAACTGCCCTCCAGTGGCCGGTTTTATTGCTTTAAAATGGGTTTTGAGGATTGTGCATTGTAGCGAAGTTGCATCAGAACCTAGAGATGCCTCTTGTAAAAAAAAAAAATTTAAAAAAAACCGTAAAAGATGTATAAATACGTTTTTTGGGACACTGAAACAATTAAAAATAGAACGTATTCACACGTTTTTGGGAGCAAATGAGTTAAGTATATCTCTTAATGGGACAACACTGACAAAATAACACTTTGACAAGACTGCTGTTGTGCTAGAGCGCCATAATGACAGGCGGATCTAAACGGCAGATTAAAAGACAAATTTCTTGTCATCTACGCTTTGCCAAATTGTTGTATATAGTCGAATCGTCTCAAAATATGATTGTAATTCACATAATAATGCTGTTTAAGATGTTTTTATGCTGTCACAGGCAATTTAAGACACGCCTCAATGGGAAACTATTGCCTCTTGCTAAGCAAAAAATGTCAGAATACTTGTAGTAAACTTGTAGCTATTCTGCCAAGATGCTATTACCTAGCATTCCTAGCATCCAATTGGCTAAGAGGGACCGCTAACACAACTCTGATTTTATGTTTATTGTGCAACAATCTAAATGTAACTAAAAATTGTTACATTTTTTTATGCATTTTTATGCATTATAAAAGATTTAAGTCTGAATTTTGGGGGGCGTGGAACAGATCAGGGCATTAACATGGAAAATGCATGAGTTTTCAAGTTAAGAAACTAACCCTAACCCTAACCAATTAATTTCATAAGCAGAGGTACCACTATACAGTTGTGGTCAAACGTTTACATACACTTGTGAAGAACATAATGTCATGGCTCTCTTGAGTTACCAGTTATTTCTACAACTCTGATTTTTCTCTGATAGAGTGATCGGAACAGATACTTCTTTGTCGCAAAAAACATTCATGAAGTTTGGTTCTTTTATGACTTTATTATGGGTGAACAGAAAAAAGTGATCAAATCTGCTGGGTCAAAAATATATATACAGCAGCGCTAATATTTGGTAACATGTCTCTTGGCCATTTTCACTTCAATTAGGCGCTTTTGGTAGCCATCCACAAGCTTCTGGTTGAATGTTTGACCACTCCTCTTGACAGAATTGGTGCAGTTTAGTTAAATTTGATGGCTTTCTGACATGGACTTGTTTCTTCAACATTGTCCACAAGTTTAAGTCAGGACTTTGGGAAGGCCATTCAAAAATCTTAATTCTAGCCTGATTTAGCCATTCCATTACCACTTTTGATGTGTGTTTGGGGTCATTGTCCTGTTGGAACACCCAACTGCGCCCAAGACCCAATCTTCGGGCTGATGACTTTCGGTTATCTTGAAGAATTTGAAGGTAATCCTCCTTCTTCATTATCCCATTTACTCTCAGTAAAGCACCAGTTCCATTGGCAGCAAAACAGCCCCACAGCATAATACTACCACCACCGTGCTTGACGGTAGGCATAGTGTACTTGGGGTTAAAGGCCTCACCTTTTCTCCTCCAAACATATTGCTGGGCATCGTGGCCAAACAGCTCGATTTTTGTTTCGTCTGACCACAGAACTTTCCTCCAGAAGGTCTTATCTTTGTCCATGTGATCAGCAGCAAACTTCAGTCGAGCCTTAAGGTGCCGCTTTTGGAGCAAGGGCTTCCTTCTTGCACGGCAGCCTCTCAGTCCATGGAGATGCAAAACACGCTTGACTGTGGACACTGACACCTGTGTTCCAGCAGCTTCTAATTCTTGGCAGATCTGCTTTTTGGTGATTCTCGGTTGAATCTTCACCCTCCTGACCAATTTTCTCTCAGCAGCAGGTGATGGCTTGCGTTTTCTTCCTGATCGTGGCAGTGACAAAACAGTGCCATGCACTTTATACTTACAAACAATTGTTTGCACTGTTGCTCTTGGGCCCTGCAGCTGCTTTGAAATTGCTCCAAGTGACTTTCCTGACTTGTTCAAGTCAATGATTGTTCAAGTCAATAATAGCTCACAAGAAATTGCTAATTCATGTTGCTGTATGTATATTTTTGACCCAGCAGATTTGATCACTTTTTCTGTTAACCCATAATAAAGAATGTTTTTTGTGACAAAGAAGTATCTGTTCCAATCACTCTATCGGAGAAAAATCTGAGTTGTGGAAATAACTGGAAACTCAAGAGAGCCATGACATTATGTTCTTCACAAGTGTATGTAAACTTTTGACCACAACTGTATATTTATTTTTAAACCTTACATGGCACTCATTTAACTCAAAGGCTGCCATTGAAAAATACTAATATGCCAAAATTACTGTATTTTTCGCACGATAAGGCACACCTTCAATGAATGGCCTACTTTAAAACTCTAGGGCAATCCGCATTATAAGGTGCAGCAGCAGTAGTTGTATAGTAGTAGTAGTAGTAGTGGGGTTTGCGTTATACATCCATTAGATCAGTGCCCCCCCCCCCGCCCCCCCGAAAGACTTAAACATTTTGCAGTTCACCTGATCATCTGACACCTCCACACAACGGATTGAAAAGGGTGGCTTGAGGTAGGCAAAACCTAGGAGAGGTGGTCTTGAGCAGCTGGTAACAAACTAAATAAGAACAAATGAGTTTAAGAAAACAGGGTGATACAAATAAAAAAGACGAGAAATGAGCATACTTTGAGGAACATTGCCCTTTCCTCCGCTGTGAAGTCGCTGGACAAGATGTCCCACAGCCATATGATGACACGATGGCTGCTATGAAAACCTCCATAATAGACTGTGTGCTTCCTATATCATATAAAGAGTGTAGCATCAATTTTGATAAGGTTTTTTTTTACAATGATGACCGAACATTTGAGAACAGGGGTGTCCAAAGTGTAGCCCGCTCCCCAATTCCCCGCTCCACACCAGGACTAGCTAGAGAGTAGTGGTGCAACGATTAATTGATTAACTCGAGTAATGGTTTGTTTTGAAACTGTTTGCATTTAGTTTTATTGATTTAGCCGGATACACTGCCCTCTAGTAGCAACAGTGAATATGACATAACATGACATTTCACTTGGCTGAATCCAGCTGCTCCCTGTTAAGACCAACATAAGTTTTTGTTTGAGCAAATACGTTTTTTATGCATTTGTAATTTTGTTTATGGGTCCATTTAACCGTTTTTTGTGGGAATATGTGTTTGAACAATTTGTTCAGAGCATTATAAAAAAAAAAAAAATGTTAGCATTTTGGCTAGCGGACCTTTGCTACGCAAGTTAGCCAATTGTTCTTTTGTTGTACTTAGATCATTTTTTATACTGTTTGAGGCTAAGCACAGCTATTTTAATTTATTTTTAAATGAAACACTCGAGTTTTATTTTGTTTTCGCATTTAATGCTCTTTTGAAACTGCAATCTTTGCAAGCCATTGTTTTACATCTCCTAAAATGTATTCTGCAACACATTAAATATTCCTAATCTGATTACTCAATTATTCATTCACTCATTATTCAAATATTCACCCTACTGGAGAGAATCACTTAAACAGTGCTTCCCCGTAAGCTCAGTGGTCAAACTTGACAAGATCAGGAAATTAATGTAGGGTTAGGTTTTAGGCTGTAAAAATTCAGTGTTTGACATAAATAAATTCATATATATTTAAAAACAATCCACTGTGATTTTCTTGACCTTTCCAATCTATTGTGATAAAACAAAAAAATTTAAATAACTGCATTAACCGTCAAAGTGAAGTCTAACTGTAACTGTAGTATTGAAACAAATCTGAATAAGGAAAACATTGCAATAAAATAATGCAAACTGGTTAAACTTGAGAGTAGCTGAGCTCTATTGTGACAGAACATCACTTCAATGATAATCTGGCGCCATCTAGCGTCGTGAATAGGTATAATGTCTAGACTGCGATTATAAGACGACCCCCACTTTTTCAGTCTTATTTCAATGCAAAAAACGCTGTCTGATATTTGGGCCAATACTATATAATCCGATATAAATTTATATACAGGTAGTCCCCGGGTTACAAACGAGTTCCGTTGCTACGCTGGCAACGTAACCTGAATTTCCGTGAAAGTCGTAATCAACCCTTAAATTCCCCAAAATAACTATTCAAAAAGTCCAAAAGTATTCAATTTTGTTTAATGACGGAGGATACAATGCCCTGTGGTGGCAGTATTGGGTGTGGCTGGACTGTCGCCTTGGCTTCTATGACTGAGTAGCAGACTTATCTGACATGGATCTAGAACAGCTGCCCTCTTGTTTAGCCCACATAAGGCTGTACGTTTCTGCAGCTAATATATGTTTGTGTATGCATTTGTAATTAAGTTTAGAGCTACAGTTTGTTGAGTAATGTGTGAGGAATTTGCTCTGAAAATTGTAAAGATTTTAGCATTCGTAGCATTTAAGCTAACAGAGTTTTGCTAGGCAAATTAGGCTAGTTTAATCTACCAAATTCACATTTTGATCAGACGAGATGGATGTTTGAACACCAGTTGTTTTGTGTCAGGTGTTTTATTGTTAAAATGTGTGTCGTTTTGAACATAAGTGTACATGTGTGCTACAGCTTTAAAAATTGTCAAAAGTGAAGGAAGGAAAAAGCTTCAAAAACCGTAATTGCCTTGTTTGCTGTCTGTTAAGATGAACAATTTAACATTTAGTGAGGACAGAACACGTCAAGTTAATAAAGTTAAACATAATGTGTGGTACAATACGGTACTGTCTACGCTGCGGGCGCCTAATGATTCGATTACGATTCAGAGGTGCCGATTAGATTATAAATCGATTATTGATGTTACCAGAAATTCCACAATTGTTCAAAAATCCTCTCAGGCTAAACCAAACTAATATTTCAGTATTAAGGTAACAGTTGAAAACTGTCAATAAAATACTCAAGTCCCCATTCTGTATCAGCAGCTTTAAATTACATTCAATCAGTTTAATGATGTGAATCAACCGTTTAAGTTGTTAAAATTGCTCCCATTATTCCAGAATTTGCCTTCTGTCTACTTTTGACACGTCAAAGTTTTAAAATTGTTCAATCATTTAAAGATCGATTCAAGTCAAGATTTTGCCGATTTAGAAGTATTTTAGATGAAAAGTTAATTAGGTTTCTCTATAAAAGACCCTTCTAAAGAAGTCTACTGCTTCAAGATGGCGGCAGTTTACAACGCGGCAACTACTAAACAGCAAGTCTGTCATTTCGCATCTAGTTTTCTTTACATGTTATAACTCCTCCGTCCTCTGTCATTTCGCATGTAGTTCTACATATATGTGATATCTATCTACCATAGCCATATGTGGCCGTATGTTTGTAGCAACTTGGAAATGGGCGTTGTTTGAAGCAGCTGTCGGCCGCAGTCAGGTATTACTGTTTTTTTCTCGTGGCATGAGTTTAACATCATAATCACTCTCTGTCCGTTCCTCATTGCATCCTGAAGACCGCGCTGTGTTTTAGTTCTGCTTTACCTGGTATAATTCAATAATCGGAATTTGGATGTCAGTGAATCATTCTAGAATCTTCCACGGCCGAATTGCGAATAATCTAAGAATCGGAAATTTCGCACGCCTCGTGCTGCCAAGCAATTAAATTTCTTAATTGTGATTAATCGCATAAGCTCTGTAATTAACTTGCAGTTGTTGCATTAGATTTTTCTGAAAGCAGCCCTCAGAGAAAAGAGTTAGAACACCCCTGTTGAAACACTCCAGAATGAAAGAGGGTAAAAGATGGTAAGCACATACTTGAGGTCATCCAAGTCAATCTCGGCATTGTCTCCCGAGACTAGACGCTGAACCTCGGGTGTCGAAAACATGTGCAACCATTCCGGGTGGATAATGCTGCGAAAGCCTCGGATGAAAGCTGCGGTTTGCTCCTTGATCTGAGTGTGCATCCGGAAGTGAGCCATGAGGTGGATGTAGCTGAACCTGCGCAGTTAAGCAGTCAAATGAGAATCACATCAAGACATTACATTTGAAAACCTGAATAATGACTGACATACTTATTTTCATTGGTGACTGGCATTGTCTTCCCTCCAGGTATCAATTCATGACAAACTAGCTGTATGAAAATATGCAGTCAATCAACATCAGAATTATATGTATTTATATTTCTTTCTGTCCCCCAATTCTTACCTGTCCCATTACATCTTCATCATAGGATAATGAAAGTCCAAGGTCCCCTACATCTCCATCATAACGCTGTAAAACATGCACACAGAAGTAGGGGTGTGACAAAATATCGAAATGGTGAAATATTGTGATACTTTGTATCCCAAAAGGTTATCGATATGCGCCTGCCAAGAATCGAGATATCGTTTTAAAAAGGTGTCAATGTCTAAAAAAATAAAAAGAAACCAACAAGTTGCTACCAAAATTTTCCACCGTAATAGTGTCTCAGTTAACTCTAAGGATGCATTGCCGGTGCTCAACGCCCAATCCATTTAGACTGGGAACATTCGTTCATTTGAAACCAGAGCATTCACAGTCATTCTGTCCGATTTTCGGGGCATTTACAGGTCACTTGATGTTCATTTAAGGGCATTTTCATGTCATTTCCTGTTGAGTTTGAGTCACTTCCTATTTATTTGGGTGATTCCCAGGTCACTTCCTGTTCTGTAACTCAAAATAAACAGGAAGTGACCCATAAAATACCCCAAAATCAACAGGAAGTAACTGAAAATCAACAGGTAAATGACCTTAAATGGCCCAAAATTACCTCATTGCCTGGTAAAGTGTGGATTTGACGTCTACTAGTGATGAACTCATTCCAATTCACAGCAGAAGCTTGTTTTTCTGTTTATTAGTTGTTTGTAAAATATCCAAGAATGATTTCCTGACCAATGTATTGATAATCGTTGTATCGCCATATCGTCAGATTATCGTTATCGTGAGTTTTGTATTGCAAATCGTATCGTATCGTGAGGTACCAAGAGGTTCCCACTCCTACACAGAAGATATCCTGCTCAAACTAATCTACAGCATCTGAGGGGATAATAATGTGGCGAACTGCAATCAACCCCTAGTCAGTGGTCTCAAACCGGTCCTCAAAGGGCCGCAGGGGGTACTGGATTTCATTCCAACCAAACGAGACAAATACCTTTTCACCAATCTGGTTTCTTACAAGTGTAATCAGTTGATTGCAATCAGGTGCTGCTTATGTTAGTAGAAACCTCATTGGTTGAACTGTTTGTGCTGGATCTGTTGGAACAAAAACCAGGACCCACTGCGGCCCTTTGTGGAGTCGGTTTGAGACCGCTGCCCTAGATGCTGAATTTACATTTAACTAATTCACTTGACGGCGACAGACGTCCATTCCAATTTGACTAGGGGTGTGGGGTTGGATTAACTACTTTGAAATATATGTGCAACAAAATATTGGAAAATCAAAAACAAAACAAAAAAAATAAAATTGAATGAAATTAAAAAAAAAAAAAAATCAAATTTAAAACAACAAATTTAAAAAATATATTTTTTTAAAAATATGAAATAAAAATGACTGAATTTATTTTTCCGATTATCATTTAAAAAATATTAATTGTATATCTTTAATACATTTTCTATATTTTTATTTATTATTATGTATTTATATTTTTTAAAGATTTTTTAAAATTTTATTTTAGGATGTTCTTATTTTCAGCTGTATTTTCAAATGTAATTTTCTGTATTTCACATTTTTTCTTTACTAGTGTAAATAGACTTAAAGCAACACTTGGTAACTTTTCAGTTTTAATCGATTTTAGCGACGCCGGTGGACAAAAGCGGTAGTGTTTTGCCTTAAGGAAGACTGCGTTTCCCATGAGGACCAGCACGAACCCGCTTAGTGTTGTAAAATCATGACTGTCGCCTGCAGATGGATTAAAAAATATTTGTGTTTCCAGTGGCTGTGTGAGGGATGAAAAGTAATAAGGTAATGAACCCAGCTGTGGCTAAACAATAGCATACAGAAGTATAAAAAAGTAGGTGAACCTTTTGGAATTTCTCACATTTCTGTATAAAATCAACATCAAATGTGATCTATCTTTGTCAAAATCACACAGACGAAAAAACAGTGTCTGCTTTAACTAAAACCACCCAAACATTTATAGGTTTTCATATTTTAATGAGGATCGTATGCAAACAATGATAGAAGGGGGGGAAATAAGTAAGTGAACCATCACATTGAATATTTTGTGCCCCCCCGTTTGGCAGCAATAACTTCAACCAGACGTTTACTGTAGCTGCAGATCGTTCTGGCAAATCGATCTGGACTAATCTTGGCCCATTCTTTTCTACAAAACTGCTGTAGTTCAGTCAGATTCCTAGGTTGACTGGCATGAATCGCTGTCTTCAGGTCATGCCACAGCACTCAATGGGGTTCAAGTCTGGACTTTGACTTAGCCATTCCACAACGTGTACAGTGGTACCTCTACATACGAATTTAATTCGTTCCAGGACCTTGTTTGTAAGTCGAAATGGTCGTATGTCGAGCAGGATTTTCCCATAGGAATACATTATAATTCCATTAATTCGTTCCAAAGCCTAAAAACATACACTAAATTCTTAATAAATACTGCTGGCACTGTTACAAATGGCAATTAAACATAGAAAAACAAATAAGTTATAAATAAATAAGTCAGAATAATATAATAATAAGAAGAAGAATTAATAATTATTCCTGTAAATAATGTAACGAATTGGATTCTAATATGGCGGACACTTTTTACTGTCCCTGAACGCACCGCGAAGCTGACGTCACGGTGAGATAGGTCAGTGCGGTAGAGATAATACTTTCGTTTTCTTGAGAGCAGTCAACTGCTTAAGACAATGGGCGTTTTGTGTTGGATAAGTTCTTAAATAAATGATAAAAACGTGACGAAGCTGGCGATTTCCTTGGCAATGTTACCACAATAATAATTGTCACCTTAACTTATAAATAGTGGCGAACGGTGGTCGGAAGAGGACCATGGAGCTGTATTGTTGAGCCAGTTCAGGGACGCGCACACCAAGCTCATATTTTTCTATAACTTGCATCTTCATTTCAAAGGTAAGCATCACTTTTTTCCTTGTTTCTCCAACTGTATCAACTTTTTTTGAAAACTGTGTTGATTTCTCACACAAGAAAATCCACCGTGCGTTCGTTTGCAGTGCTGTCATGTCGTCGTATTTCGAGCAACTCGTCGGATGTAGAAACAAATGGCGGCTCAAATTTTACGTCGGATGTCGAAAAGATCGTGTGTCGAAGTGATCGTATGTAGAGGTACCACTGTATTTTGTTCTTCTGAAACCATTCTGAAGTTGATTTACTTCTGTATTTTGGATTATTGTCTTGTTGCAGCATCCATCCTCTTTTTAGCTTCAACTGTCCGACAGATGGCTTCAGGTTTTCCTGCAAAACATCCTGATAAACCTTTGAATTCATTCTTCCATTAATGATTGCAAGTTGTCCAGTCCCTGAGTCAGCGAAACAGCCCCAAATCATGTTGCTCCCTCCACCATGCTTCAAGGTGAGATGAGGTGTTGATGTTGGTGAGCTATTCCATTATTCCTCCACACGTGATGTTGTGTGTTACTCCCAAACAATTCAACTTTGGTTTCATTAGTCGACAAAATATTTTGCCAAAACTTCTGTGGAGTGTCCATGTGCCTTTTTGCTAACATTAAACGAGCAAGAATGTTTTTTCTTAGACAGCCGTGGCTTTTTCCATGGAGTCCTCCCATGAACACCGTTTTACATATAGTTGATGTGTGCACAGAGATATTGGACTGTGCCAGTGATTTCTGTAAGTCTTTGGCAGACATTCTAGGCTTCTTTTTTAACTCTCCAAGTATTCTGCACTGAACTCTTGGCATCTTTGGTGGACGGCCACTCCTTTAGAAAGAAGAAACAGTGCCAAACTCTCTCCATTTGTATACAACTTCTCTGACTGTCGATGAACATCCAGACTTTATTAGATGGTTTTGTATCCATTCCCAGCTTTATACAGATCAACAATCCTTGATCGCAGATCTTCAGACAGCTCTTTTGACTGAGCCATGATGCACATCAGACAATGCTTCTCATCAAGACATTTCTTACCAGGTGTGTGTTTTATAGTGGGCAGGGTAGCTTTAAACCACTCATCAGTGATTGGACATACACCTGACTTAACTTTTTAGGTAAAAATTGGTTTCAATTGCTCTTTAGGCAGAGGGTTCACTTACTTATTTTCCCCCCTTCTGTCATTGTCTGCATGCTATCCTCATAAAAATATGAAAACATATTAATGTTTAGGTGGTTTTAGTTAAAGCAGACACTGTATTTTCATCTGTGTGATTTTGACAAAGATCAGATCACATTTGATGGTGATTTTATGCTGAAATGTGAGAAATTCCAAAAGCTTCACACACCTTTTCATACCACTGTAAAAGAGTTGTCATTCAACTAGTTGTCAGTCGACATATCATCACAAAACTTATGAAAGGTTGAAAAGTTAGCTAGTGTTGCTTTAAATCTTTTAAATGGCTAGCCCTTATGTCTGAAAGCAATTTCCTAGGTCGACAGACACGCAGATGACACGTTTTTTTTACCAAGTCCGGGACGCTGCAAGTTTTAAAGCAGGCATTTATTTTCAGGGTCACAGCACGAAGGCTGATGACGTAAATATCATGGCGGGCCGATCGAAATTTCCTCTTTCTTCGCGGTAAGACGAAAAGCGGTAAACAAACATTGCAATTATCAACATGGCAAACTGGAAATAACAAAATTAAACAGGAAACATAACGAAATTAAACTGCTACTGGAGCGTAGAGCCGAGGAAGAGACAGTCCATCGTCCATCTTTAAAGGGTATTATAATACTAAGGGGCTGTGAGATATCAATAGAACCGTTATGTGGCAAGATAACAAATATTAATAAAGTTAACAAAAAAATACATCACATTCATGAGCAATTATTGAAAATAGATAGAAAATTACCAACATTTCCGAAAGTATTCCGGAAACAGCCGAATGGGGCGGAGACGTCACAACAAAGAAACAAAAGATCGAGGCAAGTGCCATCGTTGTTTATCGACAAGAGTGAGTTGCGTTCGTGTTTTATCAAAAAAAAAATCGCTAAAATGGTTCAAACCCGTCATGCTATGTGACGGCCCCTGGCCGTTTAATAGTTAATTTTCTGAGACTCTTCCAGTCAGCTGATCGTCGCCTCCACCAGCTGGCTGCTTCCCTTCCCACTATGACGAAAGCTGATCGACGTAGCACGGACTGACGACTTCGCCGCCGCTGATTGGCCAAGAAAAAGGCGCCAAGCTTCATAAACCTGCCGCTGTCAACGCTCTATGAGGTCGCATTTGACAGCATTCTGCCGCGGTCCTCCTCGCCAGCTGTTTGCTCGCCATTCACTCTCGTTTGCATTTGATCGCTACTTTGATACACTCCCGCTTTTTCGGTGAGGTCGTTTGTGTTTATTCGTTATTGGATCCTTTTTCTTTCACCACTGTATATAAGAGCACTGAAGCAAATAGGGGTAAGTCGCCATTTTTGTTCAACCCGTTTTCTCCTGTTTTGTATAGCGTAGGAAGCTAGGTTAGTGGCTGTCTTTTCTTTGTTCTTTTTCATGATCAGGGTTTAGTTAGCGGGTGGGGTCTAAGTGTAGATTCCTTTTGTTTGTTGTTTTGGCCTGGGCTTACCCTGAAGCCGCGCTTCATCCACATTTTGTACATATTCATTGCGTGTTTGATTGTTGTGTAAATAAATTTGTGTCCACTTGTGAATTTGTGTGGCTCGTTTTATGTTACGCCCTTCGCGAGCCGTACTTGGGACGTAACATGCTATGTGGTGTACAAATAGCAAATTTTGTCACACTGTAGTACTCACGAGTTCCCGAACGCGAGAAAAAGAGCTAGACTACGCACACAATGAGTAAAGTTTGTCCGTGCTAAGAGGGCTAATTTTGCAGACCCAGCCTCCGGCACGGTTTTGTATGGTGCGCATTTTACACCTGAAAGCTATTCGAACTAAATGAAATCAGGTTTTGCTAAGAAATTGCTGCTGAAAGTAGATGCGGTGCCCACCATACATGTGTAGCTACCTAAATGTCCCGAGATATCAAGAAAAAGGACGATGACTGGCTCTGATGAGACCACCCCACCACCCCAGGCAAAGCAAAGGAGGGAAATGGCCAGAGTGAGTTCTCTTTTATAATTAAAAAATATATAACGCATTGGCTATAGGACTGGACACATGTATAAATTATCGTTCGTAAAATATATAGAACAAATCCTCTAATCCCATTCATATTTGTGTCTGTTGGCAGAGCAAAAACATATGATAGCACAATAAATGATAATTATTCTATACATTACTTTATTTTGCGGTCACGGTGTATCAGCTTCACAAAAAGAAATGCAAAACAAACCATTCGGTGTTTCCCACACGATCTGTTGCCGGAGTTTCATCAGTGTGATTGCTCCCCTCAATGATTCTTTCATTAGGCTGCATTGGCTTTCGTTTGGTCTCAAATTGATAAGCCAAAACACCAAAGAAAGGTTCATAACTCTCCTCGTCACCATTAGAAGAACTTTCGTTATGTCGGATTCGTCGGTGCAACTAGAAACAAAATTGTCCGCCATCATCACCGCCATTCAGTACTAAGCACTGAGCCGGTTGTTTCCTTGTTGTGTCGTCACGCACACAATATGGCTACGTTCATACTACAGGTCTAAATGCACGAATCCGATTTTTTGTCATATCTGTTTTTTTGGCGTGCCCGTTCAGACTGCCTTTGTCCATTGAGACCATTCAAGTATTAAGCATGCGCAATAATTCGCAGTCCGACAAGCGCTGAGCAAGACGACCCGCATGCGCAAAAGCATCAAAACAAATGACCGCACATGCTGGCTGTCATCCGTCATTCCAGGGATATCATATTTTCCTTTTTAAAAAGAGGACACAAATAACAGACATAAATAATCCGAGTTTAGGCTTATATTCAAAGTATATGGATCAATAACATGCACGCACCGTCCGTGCATGTCACACACACATATGCGCAGTTTGCCCCGACTCTCGGCCGTGTAATGTTGAAATACTGCTTATATGGAGCTGACAGAAAACCGATCATTCTCAGGCTTATCCTCAACCCATTTTTTTTTTTTTTTAATGACTGTTGTCAAGTCCGACTCTTCCTAAAAAGCCGTGTTCAAGGCAAGCTTGGCGCTAATAACGCACAGCTGCGACGCTACCGTGGCGTATCTCTCGCTTTTTGATGACGTAATTGCTGCTTGAATTCTGATTTGAGAGACTGGACAGTTCAGAGCGCTGCGAAAGTCTGGAAAGATGTGGCCCAGATCGGTTTTGAACCACATACGAAAGAGACGCAGATCGGATTTGAAATGGTCCAGTTCTATGCGACTTGTCACGTTCAGACCATCAAGTTAATGCCTCACTCGAGTCGGAAAAACACGAAAAAATCGGATTCGTGCAGTAAGACCTGTAGTATGAACGTAGCCTATGCTAGATTTCCGGGATTTCGGGCACCGGTCGTTTTAGCTTGACAATCGATCCAAATTTCTATCATTTTCTTGGTGTTGCGATGTAATTACACGAAGTGGCATGATATGAATCCGAAAGGCATGCGTTTATGGATTAATGATGGAATATTAGCATTCCCCAGGTGTTGTAATACCCTTTAAATATGTGGGGGGGGTTTTGTCGTCGTTGTCGACTAAAAATGACGTTATCTCCGCGTCACCTTACACGGTAATTCACCGGAATATAAATCTGAAAGAGCTTTAGTAAACCTTGATGGATGTGAGGTTCTTGTAAAACTCAGAATCCAGCGATGGCAGCTCATCAATGGAGCTATAGAAAGTGCTGTGATGATGACCCAAAACTTGACTTAGGAAAAAGGAGGCAAAAGGGACATCCACCACAATGCCCTATAAAAACAAGCACAAAAATATTCCTGATGTTCCAGCATGAGCACAAATTCTTGGGATAATTTCTCCAAAGGCTTCAAATACCTCATATATGGCTTTCCCCAACATCTTCCCCACAAACTCAAAAAGCTGCAAATGGTTCTCATGGATGTAGGAAGTAGGTGAAGGATAAAGCCTCTCATCTCCACTTGTGGTCTAAGAATACAAAACAAACACAGAATCAGCTTGACAACAAGAATGGATTATTTTCTTCACTCACGAATATGTTACCTTGAATAGGTTGAGAGCAGGGTTGAACACTTTTTTAATGATCTCTTCTAGAAACTCTTTAAAAACACCGTCTTGGTCGATACCGGCTTCATCCACTCCCAGGTCGTTCACAAACTTCACACGAATGACACCTTTTATGGAATTGACAGGTAGCCGGCGGAGCTGATCATAACCATCCTGACAGTGGAGACGGTCATTATTACGAAAAGCAATGTCATTTCCCATCATCCATCTGATTTGTGTTCGTACTTCTAACATGCGTGAACGGCGAATGGTTATATGGGTGACGTGTGGCGAGGCAGAGCTGGTTTCTATCAAGCCGAGACTCTCTTTTTCCTTGGTGACAATGTTCCGAAACAGCAGCACTCGCTGAAATGACAAGTCAGAAAAAACATTGTACAACTTCATAGAAACAAGGCTCCTGCATATGAAGGGGTGCCGAAACCGGTCTTCAAGGGCCGCTGTGGGTCCTGATTTTTGTTCATTCCGATCGAGCACATGCAGTGGGGCAAATAAATATTTAGTCGACCACCAATTGTGCAAGTTCTCCTACTTGAAAAGATTAGACAGGCCTGTAATTGTCAACATGGGTAAACCTCAACCATGAGAGACAGAATGTGGAAAAAAATTGTAAAATCACATTGCTTGATTTTTAAAGAATTTATTTCGAAATTAGAGTGGAAAATAAGTATTTGGTCACCTACAAACAAGCAAGATTTCTGGCCGTCAAAGAGGTTAACTTCTTCTAACGAGGTCTAACGAGGTTCCACTCGTTACCTGTATTAAGGGCACCTGTTTTAACTCATTATCGGTATAAAAGACACCTGTCCACAACCTCAGTCAGTCACACTCCAAACTCCACTATGGCCAAGACCAAAGAGCTGTCCAAGGACACCAGAGACAAAATTTTAGACCTGCACCAGGCTGGGAAGACTGAATCTGCAATAGGTAAAAAGCTTGGTGTAAAGAAATCAACTGTGGGAGCAATTATTAGAAAATGGAAGACATACAAAACCACTGATAATCTTCCTCCATCTGGGGCTCCATGCAAGATCTCATCCAGTGGCGTCAAAATGATAATAAGAACGGTGAGCAAAAATTCCAGAACCACAACGGGGGGAACGAGTGAATGACCTACAGGGAGCTGGGACCACAGTAACACAGGCTACTATCAGTAACACAATGCGCCGCCAGGGACTCAAATCCTGCACTGCCAGACGTGTCCAGGCCCCCCTGCGGTTCGCTAGACAGCATTTGGATGATCCAGAAGAGGACTGGGAGATGGTCAGATTAAACCAAAATAGAAGTTTTTGGTAGAAACACAGGTTCTCGTGTATGGAGGAGAAAGACTGCTGAATTGCATCCAAAGAACACCATACCCACTATGAAGCATGTGGGTGGAAACATCATGCTTTGGGGCTGTTTTTCTGCAAAGGGACCAGGATGACTGATCTGTGTAAAGGAAAGAATGAATGGGGCCATGTATCAAGATATTTTGAGTGAAAATCTCCTTCCATCAGCAAGGGCATTGAAGATGAGACGTGGCTGGGTCTTTCAGCATGACAATGATCCCAAACACACAGCCAGGGCAACAAAGGACTGGCTTCGTAAGAAGCATTTCAAGGTCCTGTAGTGGCCTAGCCAGTCTCCAGATCTCAACCCCATAGAAAATCTGTGTAGGGAGTTGAAAGTCCGTGTTGCCCAACGACAGCCCCAAAACATCACTGCTTTAGAGCAGATCTGCATGGACGAATGGGCCAAAATACCAGCAACAGTGTGTGAAAAGCTTGTGAAGAGTTACAGAAAACGTTTGGCCTCCGTTATTGCCAACAAAGGGTACATAAAAAAGTAATGAGATGAACATTTGGTATTGACCAAATACTTATTTTCCACCATGATTTGCAAATAAATTCTTTAAAAATCAAACAATGTGATTTTCTGTTTTTTTTCCACATTCTGTCTCTCATGGTTGAGGTTTACCCATGTTGACAATTACAGGCCTCTGTAATATTTTCAAGTGGGAGAACTTGCACAAATAGTGGTTGACTAAATACTTATTTGCCCCACTGTAAATGTATACAATAGCCATAAAAATGACATAGTAACTCACATTTTTATGAGGAATAACATGCGGGATGTATTGCAGTAACAGCTGGGCCCTTTTCTTGCCTTTCTCAAGCTCTTGGAACAACAAGCTTGGTTTTAAGTCCCTGAATGCAACAGGTGAAAGATTAGTTACAGTATTTCCTTATAGGTTTTTGACATTGAGACACATTTAGAGTTTGTATTCACTTGCGTAACCAGTGGTCATCAAGGGTAAATCTTCTCCTGCAGTCTCGTTCATAAAGCACCATCAACCAGCCATGAACACTGTGGAACAACTCCAGTTTCTCCCCCTTGGCATTCTCTGTTAGGCACACAACTTTTTGATACATTATCGCAACAGCGGTTTAATATAACACTGAACGACAACTAGGCATGTGCTGGTTCCCGGCTTCAAGGTTTACCGTGGTATGAAAACGTCACGGTTTCAAACCCACAAAAATTTTCGTCATACCGTAGTACGCAGCTATTTTTGATGTCCCAAAAAATGAAGCGAGAAATCCGTGGCTTAGAACGGCCATGCTCACCCCTCCAGTTGTTGCTTTGTCTTGCGTCACTACGCTGTAGAATAGACACAATGGCTGAAGGTGTTGAAACTACACCTGAGATTTTCCCCCCTCAAAAATAGACAAAGTCGCTAGTATGGGAGTACTTCGGCTACTGAAAAGAAACAGATGGCCGCGGCTTAGAAGAGGAAGGACAGCAGGACCTCCAACATGATTTCACATTTACGTGACCATCATCCGTCACTTTACACAAAATTTAAGGTAAGTAAACACCGTCATGATCGTTTCCCACCAGCTACGAGAATTCACTCCAGCTGGTTTAGTGTGTCTACCGATGGTAAAACTAATACTATAACGTAAGCTTGTTAACAAGGCAGATAACGTGGCTAGTTAGCACGCCAAGACATCTGTTCATGATAAAATTTTCATTATACAGCCTTTGGTGTTTTTTCTCGCTGGCAATTTTCTGTGGTGAGGGTGTGTGTGTGTGTGTGTGTGTGTGTGTAAATAATGATACGAATCATACACACGCGCTCTGTCTCTTGCTGTCGCTCTCCATTAATATTAAACTAATTACTATTAGTAGTAGTACATGTTTTACATGAAATCAATTTGATCACATTTGCAAATATGTTGTGAAATTTTTTTTTAAATCTGTTCAATGGGGGGAACAAAATTTGAACCCAAAAATAAGCATTTTAGAGCTGTAATTGTGATACTGTGAAACAGAGGTATTTTTGCTTAAAGTTATCATACCATCAAAATCTCCAGCACATGCCTAACGACAACATTCTTATATCACTGCTAAGCCCAAAAACTGACCTAGAATACCATCCCATATCATTTTGTACACAAATGTGTTAAGAAATGAAGAGATAGTGATGAGCTCCTCTATCTTGAAGGAGGTTTGTTCTTCATAGACTTCAATGTCATCCAGGATTCTAAAACACATCAAAAACAATTTATGAACATCTCCAATTCAAAGCCACCCATATTCAAGAAAGCAACCAAAATTACGTGATGAGGTGACGCGAACAATCGCAGAAGAGCATGAGCATGGCGAGAAGCTGTTTGGACTCCTCTGTATCATTGTTGAGACACTCCATGAAAAGTTTGAGGCCTCCCTGTGGACCAAGCTCGCAAATAAAAGCCCACAATTTGGGCAAAAGGTCATCGAGGTGCGTCAGTCCTGCAAACAGGTTACACAATACGATAACTGTGCCTCAACACATTTTAAACTAATAGTTCCTGGCTGTGTACTAACCAGTGAGAATCTGAAGGCGTATTTGCGTCAATGTGGACAGAGCAGTCTGGTAAAGCACGCAAATGCTGCACACCTTCTGAACTTCAGCAGAGTCCACTCTCTTCCCTCCAACCGGCTTCAAAATGTTTCGTACCGAGGCAGACTTTTGAAACGCTCGCTTAAAGAGGCCTATCAGAAGACGACAGCAATTGATTCTTGCGTGCATTATCTTTACTGGCAAAACAGCCATTAAACAACACACACAGATTTGGATTCACAACCCACTTTTAACTGGCAGGTTATTTTGCGACGTGCTAGGTTGTGCAGGTAAAGGAGTGGGCTCTTGACTTTCTAGCTTCTTCGAGAGGACGTCATTGAAGAGAGTCCGGATGACAGGCACACCCCACAGATACTGCAGCTGCTTGATGACCAGCGGCATTGATTCGTTAAGACTAAAAAATTAAATATAATTTATGACATTTAGAGGAAAGTCAGACACATACACTCAATGGGTACAACGATTGGTATAACTGCTAATCGAATAGAATACTTTACATGTAGAGAAAATGCCATTACTGGTAGTTCCCGGATTACGACATATCAAGACTTACGTGATTTCGACTTTACGACGCTGGAGTCTCGTCGGCCTTTTTTTTTTTTTTTTTTTTCTTTTTTGCGTAAGCAGTACCTCATTGTACTTCACTGTTTATTTTTTTTTTTACTTTACTTTATGAATATGACGTGTTCTGTCCTCACTAAACGTGAAGTTGATCAGCTTTACAGACAGCAAACAAGACAGTTGTACTTTTTGAAGCTTTTACTTCCCTCACTTTTAAAAATTTGTAAAGCTGTACCACACATATGTACACTTATGTTCAAGACGACACACATTTTAACAATAAAACGCTTGACACATAAC